>NC_053025.1:590555475-590713149 GCF_003073215.2 Triticum urartu
TTTTTGATGCGGAGTGCTACTTGGCATAATTTCAATGTAAATCTTCTTAATTGTGGTATGAATATTCAGATTCAAAAGATTCAAAACAAAAGTTCATGTTGACATAAAAATAATAATACTTCAAGTATACTAACAAAGCAATTATGTCTTCTCAAAATAACATGGCCAAAGAAAGCTATCCCTACAAAATCATATAGTCTAGCTATGCTCTATCTTCACCACACAAAGTATTTAAATCATGCACAACCCCGATGACAAGCCAAGCAATTGTTTCATACTTTTGACATTTTCAAAACTTTTTCGATTTTCACGCAATACATGAGCGTGAGCCATGGATATAGCACTATAGGTGGAATAGAATGGTGGTTGTGGAGAAGACAAAAAGAGGGGAAGATAGTCTCACATCAACTAGGCGTATCAACGGGCTATGGAGATGCCCATCAATAGATATTAATGTGAGTGAGTATGGATTGCCATGCAACGGATGCACTAGAGCTATAAGTATATGAAAGCTCAACAAAAGAAACTAAGTGGGTGTGCATCCAACTCGCTTGCTCACGAAGACCTAGGGCATTTTGAGGAAGCCCGTCATTGGAATATACAAGTCAAGTTCTATAATGAAAAATTCCCACTAGTATATGAAAGTGACAGAATGAGAGACTCTCTATCATGAACATGATGGTGCTACTTTGAAGCACAAGTGTGGTAAAAGGATAGTAACATTGTCCCTTCTCTCTTATTCTCTCTCTTTTTTGGGCCTTCTCTTTTTTTATGGCCTCTTTTTCTCGTCCGGAGTCTCATCCCGACTTGTGGGGGAATCATAGTCTCCATCATCCTTTCCTCACCTGGGACAATGCTCTAAAAATGATGATCATCACACTTTTTATTTTTCTTACAACTCAACAATTACAACTCAATACTTAGAACAAAATATGACTATATGAATGCCTCCGGCGGTGTACCGAGATATGCAATGAATCAAGAGTGACATGTATGAAAGAATTATGAACGGTGGATTTTCCACAAATACGATGTCAACTACATGGTCATGCTAGCAATATGACAACGATGGAGCGTGTCATAATGAACGGAACGGTGGAAAGTTGCATGGCAATATATATCAGAATGGCCATGGAAATGCCATGATAGGCAGGTATGGTGGCTGTTTTGAGGAAGGTATTTGGTGGGTGTATGATACCGGCGAAAAGTGCGCGGTATTAGAGAGGCTAGCAATGGTGGAAGGAACGAAAGTGCGTATAATCCATGGACTCGACATTAGTCATAAAGAACTCATATACTTATTGCAAAATCTAGAAGTTATGAAAGCAAAGTATTACGTGCATGCTCCTAGGGGGTAGATTGGTAGGAAAAGGCCATCACTCGTCCCCGACCACCACTCATAAGGAAGACAATCAATAAATAAATCATGCTCCGACTTCATCACATAACAGTTCACCATACGTGCATGCTACGGGAATCACAAACTTTAACACAAGCATTTCTCAAATTCACAACTACTCAACTAGCATGAATCTAATATCACCATCCTCATATCTCAAAATAATAATCAAGCATCAATTTTTTTCCTTAGTATTCAACGCACTCAAAAGAAAGTTTTACAAATCTTGAATACATAGCATATTATTATTAAGCAAATTACCATGTTATTAAGACTCTCAAAATAATCTAAGTGAAGCATGAGAGATCAATAGTTTCTATAAAACAAATCCACCACCGTGCTCTAAAAGATATAAGTGCTCCAAGCAAAACACATATCATGTCACTAGTAGAAAATGGAGCTTTAAAACCGGTTTGTAAGGGCCTTTAGTGCCGGTTATGGAACCGGCACTAAAGTGTGGGCACTAAAGGCCCCCCCTTTAGTACCGGTTCGGCACGAACCGGCGCTAATGTGCCACCACGTGGCGTGAGCTCACGCCCTGGTATGGGGGACCTTTAGTACCGGTTGGTGTTACCAACCGGTACTAAAGATTTTTTTTGAATTTTTTTTTGAAAATTTTGGAAAAAAATTGATTTTTTTATTTTTAATTTTTCTGAATTATTTGATGATTTAGTCTCTAATCACCTCTCTTAACTGCTCAAGTGTGGATCACTCATTCCAAATCATCTAACTTCTCGACCAGTCACCCATCCCTCTCACTACTCCAGCCCGAGCACGCTTAACTTTCGGGTTCTATTCTTCTTCGTTTCCAAGTCTGCACTTGTTGTTTTCCTGACAATAGTAAGATGTTAATCCTATTAACCCTCAGGAGTTTAGCTTGAGCATGAAGTCACACATTTCAACGTTTGAGTTTGAAACTATTATTCTAAAAAAAGTAACGCTAATATTTCTTGAATAAGTTTGACCATAGTTTGACCACAGTTTGACCATAGTTTGACCAGATTTGACCAAAATTCAAAAAATTGAAATAATTATTTAGTAACACTAATATTCTTGAATAATTATGTAGTAACATTAATACTTCTTGAATAAGTAGTTTGACCAGATTTAACCAAAAAAATTTAAAAAAACTGAAATTTGACCATATCTTTTTTCCTTTTGGAATTTGAGGATTCTAAAAAATTCCAAACAGGCCATAGGCCGTCTCCATCGGATGCGGATTTTCGTGCTGAATTTTTTGATATATTATACGTTTTTTTCCGACATAATATGCAAAAGTTATAGCCGTTTTACATTTTCCCTACACTTTTTGCAAAACATGTCCAAATTTAAGTTTTCAAATTTTCCTAACTAGTAGATGTAGTAATATAACTACCTCTCAAAGGATTTTATTTTTTGAAGTTTTTATCATTTTATTTTGATTTTTCCAGAACTGAAATGGCGACACACGGCGGGGGGGGGGGGGGTAGGGTTTGAAAATTGCCCTATAGTGCCGGTTTGTGTCACAAACCGGTACTATAGGTCAGACCCCTTTAGTACCGGTTCGTGGCACAAACCGGTACTAAAGGTTAGCCCTTTAGTACCGGTTCGTGCACGAACCGGTACTAAAGGTGATCGTGGGGCCCTAATGAATAAATACTTGAGTCGTAGAGTTATGTTGTGATGCCATGTTGTATTTACACATATCGAGCATATTGTGTGTATGATTGAAATGCTTGGTATGTGTGGGATCCGACAATCTAGTTGTTTATCCTTGGCAGCCTCTCTTATGGGGAAATGTAGTCTAGTGCTTCCATGAGCCATAGTAGTCCGCTACAGCCCGGTTCACCGGAGTCCTGCAGCCCAGCACTACTGCTCAGGACACTTGACTGGCCGGCATGTGTTTCACTTCGTTCATATGTCTGTCCCTTCGGGGAAATGTCACGCGGTGACTTCCGGAGTCCTGCCTAGCCTGCTATAGCCCGGGTTCCCCGGAGTCCTGTTAGCCCAGTGCTACAGCCCGGATTCACACACTGTTGACCGACATGCTCGATGTGATTCATTTATGCCTGTCTCCATAGGTCTGGGCCGCTTTGGGTTCACGACTAGCCATGTCGGCCTGGGTTCTCTCTCATATGGATGCTAGCGACACTATCATATATGTGAGCCAAAAGGCGTAAACAGTCCCGGGCCATGGTAAGGCGACACCCGTGGGGATACCGTGCGTGAGGCCGCAATGTGATATGAGGTGTTACCGGCTAGATCGATGTGACTTGGAATCGGGGTCCTGACATTCCTATTTGCAACAATAAGAACATCATTAATTCTTCCCACAGGTTTCTTAATAGTGGAATCCGCAAGATGCAAGTTTAGAGAGCAATCATCAAAATCACGGAAATCTAGTAAATCACACAAAGTTTTGGGAATAGTATAGACACTAGCACCCAAATCACACAAAGCATAAAACTCATAATTTTTAATTTTAATCTTAGTACTTGGTTCCCACTCATCATAAAGTTTTCTAGGGATAGAAACTTCCAATTTAAGTTTTTCTTCATAAGATTGCATCAAGGCATCAACGATATGTTTAGTAAACGCTTTATTTTGACTATAAGCGTGAGGAGATTTTAGCACGGATTGCAACAAGGAAATACAATCAATCAAAGAGCAATTTTCATAGTTAAATTCCTTGAAATCCATAATAGTGGGTTTAGCAACATCTAGGGTTTTAATTTCTTCAATCCCACTTTAATCAAATTTAGCATCAAGATCAACAAATTCCGAATTCTTAGAACGCCTTCTAGGTAAAGGTGGATCATATTCAGTCCCATCATTATCAAGATTCATATTGCGAAACAAAGATTTAATAGGGGACACATCAATAACTTTAGATCATCATCATTATTTTCATAGGAACTAGAAGAGCACGCTTTTATAAAGGCATCTTTCTTAGCACGCATCCTAGCGGTTCTTTCTTTGCACTCGTCAATGGAAATTCTCATGGCTTTGAGAGACTCATTGATATCATGCTTAGGGGGAATAGATCTAAGTTTCAAAGAATCAACATCAAGAGCAATTCTATCAACGTTCCTAGCCAAATCATCAATCTTAAGCAATTTTTCTTCAATCATAGCATTAAAATTCTTTTGCGAAGAAATAAATTCTTTCATATTAGATTCAAAATCATAGCGCATCTTATTATAATTTCCATAAGAATTGTTGTAGGAATTACCATAATTATTAGAGGGATTACTAGGATAAGGCCTAGGATTGAAATTTCCTCTATGCGCGTTGTTACCAAAATTGTTCCTACCAAGAAAATTCACATCCATAGATTCATTATTATTATCAATCAACGTAGATAAGGGCACATCATTAGGATTAGAAGAAACACTCTTATTAGCAAATAATTTCATAAGTTCATCCATATTTCCACTCAAAACATTAATTTCTTCTATCGCATGCATCTTTTTAGTAGATCTTTCAGTATGCCATTGAGAATAATTAACCATAATATTATCTAGGAGTTTAGTGGCTTCTCCTAAAGTGATTTCCATAAAAGTGCCTCCCGTGGCCGAATCTAAAAGATTTCTAGAAGCAAAATTCAATCCGACATAAAAATTCTGAACAATCATCCACAAATTTAAACCATGAGTAGGGCAATTATGTATCATTAATTTCATTCTCTCCCAAGCTTGTGCAACATGTTCATGATCAAGTTGTTTAAAATTCATAATATCGTTTCTAAGAGAGATGTTCTTAGCGGGAGGAAAATATTTAGAGATAAAAGCATATTGGCACTTGTTCCATGAATCAATACTATTTTTTGGCAAAGACGAAAACCAAGCTTTAGCACGATCTCTAAGCGAAAATGGAAATAGCTTCAATTTAACAATATCTTTATCGACATCTTTCTTATTTTGCATGTCACACAAATCAACGAAGCTATTAACATGGGTAGCGGCATCTTCACTAGGAAGGTCGGAGAACGGATCTTTCATGACAAGATTCAACAAAGCAGTATTAATTTCACAAGATTCAACAAAGGCGTGTACATCAAGAATGATTGTGTTAGTCTAACAAGCAAAGACTCAAATGATAAAAGACGCTCGAAGCAAAACACATATCATGTCACTAGTAGAAAAAGGAGCTTTAAAACCGGTTTGGTAAGGGCCTTTAGTGCCGGTTATGGAACTGGCACTAAAGTTGGTCACTAAAGGCCCCCCCTTTAGTACCGGTTCGGCACGAACCGGCGCTAAAGTGCCACCACGTGGCGTGAGCTCACGCCCTGGTATGGGGGACCTTTAGTACCGGTTGGTGTTACCAACCAGTACTAATGGTTTTTTAAAATAAAAAATTTGAAAATTTTGGAAATTTTTTTTGATTTTTTTTCGATTTTTAATTTTTCTAAATTATTTGATGATTTAGTCTCTAATCACCTCTCTTAACTGCTCAAGTGTGGATCACTCATTCCAAATCATCTAACTTCCCGACCGGTCACCCATCCCTCTCACTACTCCAGCTCGAGCATGCTTAACTTTCGGGTTCTATTCTCCTTCGTTTCCAAGTCTGCACTTGTTGTTTTCCTGACAATAGTAAGATGTTAATCCTATTAACCCTCAGAAGTTTAGCTTGAGCATGAAGTCACACATTTCACCGTTTGAGTTTGAAACTACTATTCTAAAAAAACAGTAATTATTTAGTAACGCTAATATTTCTCGAATAAGTTTGACTATAGTTTGACCACAGTTTGACCATAGTTTGACCAGATTTGACCAAAATTCAAAAAATTGAAATAATTATTTAGTAACACTAATATTCTTGAATAATTATGTGGTAACATTAATACTTCTTGAATAAGTAGTTTGACCAGATTTAACCAAAAATTTTTAAAAAAACTGAAATTTGACCATATCTTTTTTTCCTTTTGGAATTTGAGGATTCTAAAAAATTGCCAAACAGGCCATAGGCCGTCTCCATCGGATGCGGATTTTTGTGCTGAATTTTTTGATATATTATACGTTTTTTTCCGACATCGTATGCAAAAGTTATAGCCGTTTTACATTTTTCCTACACTTTTTGCAAAACATGTCCAAATTTAAGTTTTCAAATTTTCCTAACTAGTAGATGTAGTAATATAACTACCTCTCGAAGGATTTTATTTTTGAAGTTTTTATCATTTTCTTTTGATTTTTTCAAGAACTGAAATGGCGATAACACGGGGGGGGGGGGGGTAGAGTTTGAAAATTGCCCTATAGTGCCGGTTTGTGTCACAAACCGGTACTATAGGTCAGACCCCTTTAGTACCGGTTCGTGGCACAAACCGGTACTAAAGGTTAGCCCTTTAGTACCGGTTTGTGACACGAACCGGTACTAAAGGTGATCGTGGGGCCCCGGCCTGACGCCAGCCTGCCATCACCCCTTTAGTACCGGTTCGTGGCACGAACCGGTACTAAAGGTTCAACACGAACCGGCATTAATGCATAGCCGTTCGAACCAGCACTATTGGTACAATTAGTGCCGGCTCAAATTCAAACCGGCACTAATGTGCTTCACGTTTGACCCTTTTTCTACTAGTGTGTGGTGAATAAAAATATAGCTCCAAGTAAAGTTACCGATAGAAGTAGACGAAAGAGGGGATGCCTTCTGGGGCATCCCCAAGCTTTGGCTTTTAGGTGTCCTTAGATTATCTTGGGCGTGCCATGGGCATTCCCAAGCTTAGGCTCTTGCCACTCGTTGTTCCATAATCCATCAAATCTTTACCCAAAACTTGAAAACTTCACAACACAAAACTTAAAGTAGAAAATCTCGTGAGCTCCGTTAGCGAAAGAAAACAAAAGACCACTTCAAGGTACTGTAATGAACTCATTCTTTATTTATATTGGTGTTAAACCTACTGTATTCCAACTTCTCTATGGATTATAAACTATTTTACTAGCCATAGATTCATCAAAATAAGCAAACAACACACGAAAAACAGAATCTGTCAAAAACAGAACAGTCTGTAGTAATCTGTAGCTAGCGCAAGATCTGGAACCCCAAAAATTCTAAAATAAATTCCTGGACGTGAGGAATTTATCTATTAATCATATTCCAAAATAATTAAGTAAATATCACTTTCCAAATAAAAATGGCAGCACTTCTCGTGAGTGCTAAAGTTTCTGTTTTTTACAGCAAGTTTAAAAGACTTTGCCCAAGTCTTCCCAACGGTTCTACTTGGCACAAACACTAATTAAAAATAAAACACAGAACCAAAACAGAGGCTAAATAATTTATTTATTACTAAACAGGATCAAAAAGCAAGGAATAAAAATAAAATTGGGTTGCTTCCCAGCAAGCGCTATCGTTTAACGTCCCTAGCTAGGCATAACAAACAAGAATAGATCTAGGTATTGCCATCTTTGGTAGGCAATCCATAAGTGGCTCTCATAATAGATTCATAAGGTAATTTAATTTTCTTTCTTGGAAAGTGTTCCATACCCTTTTTAATGGAAATTTGAATCTAATATTCCCTTCCCTCATATCAATAATTGCACCAACCGTTCTAAGGAAAGGTCTACCGAGAATAATAGGGCAAGAAGAATTGCAATCTATATCAAGAACGATAAAATCTACGGGAAAAAAAATTCCTATTTGCAACAATAATAACATCATTAATTCTTCCCATAGGTTTCTTAATAGTGTAATCTGCAAGATGCAAGTTTAGAGAGCAATCATCAAAATTACGGAAATCTAGCAAATCACACAAAGTTTTGGGAATAGTAGAGACACTAGCCCCCAAATCACACAAAGCATAAAACTCATGATCTTTAATTTTAATTTTAATAGTAGTTTCCCACTCATCATAAAGTTTTCTAGGGATAGAAACTTCCAATTCAAGTTTTTCTTCATAAGATTGCATCAAGGCATCAACGATATGTTTAGTAAATGCTTTATTTTGACTATAAGCATGAGGAGAATTTAGCACGGATTGCAACAAGGAAATACAATCAATCAAAGAGCAATTTTCATAGTTAAATTCCTTGAAATCCATAATAGTGGGTTTAGCAACATCTAGGGTTTTAATTTCTTCAATCCCACTTTTATCAAATTTAGCATCAAGATCAACAAATTCCGAATTCTTAGAACGCCTTCTAGGTAAAGGTGGATCATATTCAGTCCCATCATTATCAAGATTCATATTGCAAAACAAGGATTTAATAGGGGAAACATCAATAAATTTTAGATCTTCATCTTTATTTTCATAGGAACTGGAAGAACACGCTTTTATAAAGGCATCATTCTTAGCACGCATCCTAGTGGTTCTTTCTTTGCACTCATCAATGGAAATTCTCATGGCTTTGAGAGACTCATTGATATCATGCTTAGGTGCAATAGATCTAAGTTTCAAAGAATCAACAACAAGAGCAATTCTATCAACGTTCCTAGCCAAATCATCAATCTTAAGCATTTTTCTTCAATCATAGCACTAAAATTCTTTTCTGAAGAAATAAATTATTTAATATTAGATTCAAAATCAAAGGGTATCTTATTATAAATTTCCATAAGAATGGTTGTAGGAATTACCATAATTATTAGAGGGATTACTAGGATAAGGCCTAGGATTGAAATTTCCTCTATATGCGTTGTTACCAAAATTGTTCCTACCAAGAAAATTCACATCCATAGATCCATTATTATTATCAATCAAAGTAGATAAGGGCACATCATTAGGATCAGAAGAAACACTCTTATTAGCAAATAATTTCATAAGTTCATCCATCTTTCCACTCAAAACATTATTTTCTTCTATCGCATGCACCTTTTTAGTAGATCTTTCAGTATGCCATTGAGAATAATTAACCATAATATTATCTAGGAGTTTAGTAGCATCTCCTAAAGTGATTTCCATAAAAGTGCCTCCCGCGGCCGAATCTAAAAGATTTCTAGAAGAAAAATTCAATCCGGCATAAAATTTTTGTATAATCATCCAGAAATTTAAACCATGAGTAGGGCAATTACGTATCATTAATTTCATTCTCTCCCAAGCTTGTGCAACATGTTCATGATCAAGTTGTTTAAAATTCATAATATCGTTTCTAAGAGATATGATCTTAGCGGGAGGAAAATACTTAGAGATAAAAGCATCTTTGCACTTGTTCCATGAATCAATACTATTTTTAGGCAAAGACAAAAACCAAGCTTTAGCACGATCTCTAAGCGAAAAAGTAAATAGCTTCAATTTAGCAATATCATTATCGACATCTTTCTTGTTTTGCATGTCACACAAATCAACAAAGCTATTAAGATGGGTAACGGCATCTTCACTAGGAAGGCCGGAGAACGGATCTTTCATGACAAGATTCAACAAAGCACTATTAATTTCACAAGATTCAGCATCGGTAAGAGGAGCAATCAGAGTGCTAAGGAAATCATTATTGTTGGTATTGGTGAAGTCACACAATTTAGTATTATCTTGAGCCATCATGACAGACAAGCAAACTAACACACGAGCAAACAAAAGGCTAACGGGCAGAAAGAGGCAAATAGAGAAAGAGAGGGAGGATAGAGAGAGAGGGCGAATAAAACGGCAAGGGTGAATTGGGGGGAGAAGAAAATGAGAGGCAAATGGAAAATAATGTAATGCGGGAGATAGGGATTGTGATGGGTACTTGCTATGTTGACTTTTGCGCAGACTCCCCGGCAATGGCGCCAGAAATTCTTCTTGCTACCTCTTGAGCACTGCGTTGGATTTCCCCGAAGAGGAGAGGATGATGCAGCGAAGTAGCGTAAGTATTTCCCTTAGTTTTTGAGAACCAAGGTATCAATCCAATAGGAGGCTAAGCGCGAGTCCCTTGTACCTACAAAAAAACAATAGCCCAACGCAACCAACGCGCTTAGGGGTTGTCAATCCCTTCATGGTCACTTATGAAAGTGAGATCTGATAGAGATGATAAATAATATTTTTGGTATTTTTGGAATAGAGATGCAAATTGAAAAGTAAAAGCAAAGGAATAATAAAGTGATGGAGATTGATATGATGTGAAAGAGATCCAGGGGCCATAGGTTTCACTAGTGGCTTCTCTCAAGAGCATAAGTATTCAACGGTGGGTGAACAAATTACTGTTGAGCAATTGACAGAATTGAGCATAGTTATGAGAATATCTAGGTATGATCATGTATATAGGCATCACGTCCGAGACAAGTAGACCGACTCCTGCCTGCATCTACTACTATTACTCCACTCATCGACCGCTATCCAGCATGCATCTAGAGTATTAAGTTAAAAACAGAGTAACACCTTAATCAAGATGACATGATGTAGAGGGATAGTTTCAGGCAATATGATAAAAATACCCATCTTGTTATCCTCGATGGCAACGATACAATGCGTGCCTTCCTGCCCCTTCTATCACTGGGAAAGGACACCGCAAGATCGAACCCAAAGATAAGCACTTCTCCCATGACAAGAACAACCAATCTAGTAGGCCAAACCAAACTGATAATTCGAAGAGACTTGCAAAGATAACCAATCATACATAAAAGAATTCAGAGAAGATTCAAATATTATTCATAGATAGACTTGATCATAAACCCACAATTCATCGGTGTCAACAAACACAACGCAAAAAGAAGATTACATTGAATAGATCTCCACGAGAGAGGGGGAGCACATTGTATTGAGATCCAAAAAGAGAGAAGAAGCCATCTAGCTACTAACTATGGACCCGTAGGTCTGAGGTAAACTACTCACACTTCATCAGAGGGGCTTGTATGATGATGTAGAAGCCCTCCGTGATCGATGCCCCCTCCGGCGGAGCTCCGGAACAGGCCCAAAGTTGGGATCTCGTGGATACAGAAAGTTGCGGTGGTGGAATTAGGTTTTTGGCTCCGTATCTGAATGTTTGGGGGTATGTGGATATATATAGGAGGAAGAAGTACGTCGGTGGAGCAACAGGGGGCCCACGAGGCAGGGGACGTGCCCTAGGTGGGGGGGGCGCCCTCCACCCTCGCGACCGCCTCGTGGCTTTCTTGACGGAGGGTCCAAGTCTCCTGGATTTTATCTGATGAGAAAATCACATTTCCGAAGGTTTCATTCCGTTTGGACTCCGTTTGATATTACTTTTCTTCGAAACCCTAAAATAGGAAAAAAACAACAATTCTGGGCTGGGCCTCCGGTTAATAGGTTAGTCCCAAAAATAATATAAAAGTGGATAATAAAGACCAATAATGTCCAAAACAGTAGATAATATAGCATGGAGCAATCAAAAATTATAGATACGTTGGAGAGGTATCAGCAGTCATCTTCTACAGGAAGGTCTAATGTGGCGAGTAGGAGATGGGTCTGAGATCAAGGTGTGGACAGAAAATTGGATTCCCATGGAAGGAACGATGTAGAGATGCACAGAATATGAACCATGTTAATGAGCTTCTAGATTACATAGGGAAAAATTGGGACATGACCATTCAGCAAGTATTCCATGAGATCGATGTGGCGGATATTTGTCAAATAGCAGTTGGAGGACCCGGAAGGGAGGATTTTCTCGCATGGAACTTCAAGAAAAATGGTCAGTTCTCTGTTCGCACGGCCTACCACTTTGAGATGAAGCTCGGGGAATTACGAACAGGTGTCCCAGAAGCCTCGTCGTAGTCGGCCATGCATGACGGCTGGAATGAATTGTGGAGTACGAAGATGCTAGGGAAATGTGGCACCCCGGTTCACAGCGACCTGTTTACCATGCATTGCCAGCCCAGAGACCATGTCTTCTAGCAACACACAACATCTTGGTACAGAAAATGACCGCTTTATTTATTCTAGTGGATCAGAGTTTATATTACAACAGGGGTCGAGGCCAAGAGGCACACACGGTGCGGCTTAACAATATGTATATTATTTAGTGAACATAAAGGGGCCTCGGTCATAACAACTACGCGGCAGCGGAACAACGTCATAGCGGAAACTCCATGGCACAGGGACACCGATGTGGACACGATCAAGACTCGAGAAGCACTCCTTTCCAACGAGACTTTCCTGAAATCTGGCATGACACGCCAGGTCATTACATTGAATGTACGTTCAAGCTCACGACAGGCATAATCATAATGACAAACACTATCATGATAATTAACCAATTAATAATGCAATAATGTTCCAACATGCTGTGATCATGCTCTTGTGATAAACGTCCCTCGGGACCGACTTACCAACAGTGATCATTCTCGGATCACAAACAAACCACTGTCGTGGCCTTGCCAAGAGTAACTCATGATCCTTACAGCGATCACAACCACGACCAATATTTGGTCTCGAGCATCTTGATGGCCTTTCCGCCATCATCAATAGTGCAAAGTTCATAACTTAGTGTGCAAATTTATTAAACATTGACTCATGGTGGGACCTACTACGAGGCGTCCGTGACCATGGACTTGGCTATCGATAGATTATACACTCTGTAGAGGTAGCACACTGTACCCACACCACGGAATCCATGGCCTCGCACTCCCATTCGGGTGGACCAACGGCATTCCGACGAAACCCCTCCATTTCCATGACAGTCTCCCGGCCACTCTGACCCAATCCCCAATGGGCTAGTCCTGGGTGGCCCCGTGTCTACATAAGACACAACAACCACCGTTGTGGCCAAAACGATCCCACTCAGGGACCCGGTACCATAATCTTAACAACGGGCACACAAGATTATGCCTGCTTACTGTGCCAGAGTAAGCATGCCCATAACCTTCCCTAGTTGGAGGCACCGACCAGAGGAATGTCAATGGACCGAATCAAGGCCTACCCACAAAGGCAAATGTGGCTGCACTGGGAAAAAATCGATTCAGTGGCACCATGACCCAGTCAACGATATATTCAAGTTGAGTTATAGTTAGGTTCAACTTAAAATGAAAATGACCGGTGTCATAGCATGCTATGAAATGCAATACTACACACGCATCACATATTAACCAAAATGACTGATGTCAACCATATTCACACTAAGCATAAACATCAACAACTTATATTACTTTCCTGGTCAGGGTAACTCTCACTTTAACAAGATATTTTGTAGCAAGTTTTATTATTTTTCTCATGCAAGAAAATAAATTCGATTAATTTCTCATATGCATAGCAAAAATTATACTATCATCACGACAAACAAATCCTAATTTCTTTACCAACCAAGTTAGGTTCAAACATTCTGTAAATCAAGCAAAATGGCTAAAAAGCACTTAACAACACATTTTCTAGCAAATTTTACTATTTTATTTGTGCAAGAAAATAACTTTAAGTAATTGCTCATATGCGTAACAAATCATTTTATCATTACCACAAGTAGATCTTAGCTTTTGTTACCAACTAAACTAGTTTCAAACATTTTGTAAATCAAGCATAATAACTAACAAACACTTAACAGAATATAAATAACATAATAGTTATTTCAATGCATGGATTAATCATGTCATTCAAGTAAGAAAATCATAAATATTGAAATGACACCATGAAAATGTTGTTGTGGCTTGCCTTAGTGCAGATGAGGTTCACAAGCCTTCTGGCAATCCTCAAGACAAGCCTCACCCTCAAAATAATTTTAAGCACACGAAGAAAATATCAAGAACACTTCTGAAAATCACCCGAAATTCTAGACAGCTCCGAAAAATCTCATTTTTGGTGAGCTGCTAGATTTCTTTGCAAAGAACATAATGCAAAAAGAATCAATTCATTTGGACTTATGGTTGAAGAGTTATAGCTATTTGATGTTCTCTAGAAATTATTTGAATTTGAATTTAAATAAATCAGACTAGGGGGTGACGTCGAAGGCGTAAAGCCTAAGTGCGCCACCACTCGTACCGCTTCGCGCGCATACAGAGTGGCTGACTAGCGGGCCTCGCTAGTCAGGTGAGGTGGAGGGGGAGAAGGAAACAAAGGGGGTCGCGGCTTCACCGGAGCTCTTGCCGGCGACGAGGGCTCCTTGGACAAAACGAGAGGGAGGGATTGAGAGAGGGGATGGAGGCGCACCTGCCGGTACCCGTAGCATAGCTAGGGGTGGTCGGACGGTGTCGGTATCGACCTCGCCAGCAGAGGAAGAGAGCGGTGGTCGCCGGAGATGAGGAAGACAGCGAGCAGAGGCAACTTCAGGGGCTCCAGGGGGACGTAACGGCTTCACCGGAGAGAGGTGGAGGCCCTGGAAGGATCGCCCGGGCCTGGGAGGGGCTGGAGCTACCGCGACGACCCGAGGGGATCACCGGCGAGCTCGAGCTCGGGGACGGCGGCCCGCGGCCTGCCCGGCCAGGCTACGGCTATCTACACGTTTGTGGAGTGTGTGGGAGTGGAGGATGGTGCTTGAGGAGGCTGGGGGTGGCTCCTTTTATAGGCGAGCGTCGGGTGTGGATCGAGGCTCCATCGGCGACACGTAGACGCTACGCCCGGCGACCAGCGGTGTCAGTGAGAGGGGGAGAAGGCGATGCAGCTCACGCGGGGACTGTGGGCGAACGGGGACGGGCAAAGGATCAAGAGGAAGGCGACGAGCACAATGCAGAGCGCACTGTGGTGTTGGATGGACCGTGCCCGTGCTCATTGCGGCGAGCTCCGGCATCGGCGAGCGCTAGGGGCAGTTAATGGCGTTGAGACGAGGATGGTGGCGAATTTTGGCACGCTTGGGCAAATGGGGGAAGCGAGCACGCGCAAACAGAGTGCTCGGCGGCACTCAGAGCGCGTCGACAAGCATGCTGGCATCGTGGACATGTGTGGTCACCACATGAACTCTTCCCTCATGCCGACCAACGTCCAAAGATCATGTCTGGCTTGTTGTTCGTGGTAGTTTTTAAGATTACCACACTTTGGTTTCGCTCCAGATGCAGTACAGAAGATTTTACAAGCCAGGTAAGTTTCTGATCAGTAACTTTGAGATGTTACTGAGCTCAAATGGCTGGGAGTTGGGGGCTGTGCTTCAGAGGCTAGCCATCATCTACTAAGGTGATGATGCACAAGAAAATCCAGGCACAATGGAGCAAGCAAAATGGTAGTTGATGTAGAAACCACCATTTTTTTCTAGAACAGAAAATATTTTCTGTAGCAAAAATATTCCAAAAAGTGATGAAATATTTTTGCTCTGGAAGGTGCCCTAGGGTTAAAAGAATATTTGTGAATTTTCTCAGATTTTTGTGGGCAAGAAAATTTAGGGTTGCTTTGGAGCTCATTGAACTAGCTAGGGTTTTAGAGAGGAAAATGAATATTCTTCATTTAAGAAAAATATTCCCAAGATTATTTTGAGGTGGATCAGAAGGGGAATGATGATTAGAGAGGGGAGTGATGCACTTGGGTGAAAGCCAAGGGTACCGAAGTGTTTAAGTCCATATGAAAAGATTCAAAAACTCCAAATTTCAAACTAAAGCCAAATGAAAATCAGGCAAATAAGAGAGGGCAAAAATCAAGCTATCACAAACCTCCCCCACTTAGAATGAATCTCGTCCTCAAGATTTGGTTGCCTGGGAAAACCACTCTGGATAATGAGCCCTTAGGAATTCTTCCCGCTCCCAAGTTGATTCTGATTATGTGTGATGCTCCCACTGAACCTTGTAGAATTTTCTTACTTTACTGCGAGTGACCCTTTCTAGCTGATCCAAAATCCTAAACGGTCTCTCTTCATAGGTTAAATCATTTGCCAATTTTATCTCAGCCATAACAGTCCTTTTTTTAGGTGGGGATATACATCACCTTAACTGGGAAACATGAAACACGTTGTGCACGTCTAACAGTTCAGGGGTAGTTCCAACTGATATGCAACAAAGCCTACTCGGGACATGACTAGAAATGGACCAATAAATCTAGGTGCCAACTTTCCATGAGTATGAAATCTCTTGACTCCTTTCATAGGAGTGACTCAGAGGTATACGTGTTCTCCGGGTTCAAAACTGGTCTGCCGGTGCTTTGCATCATAATAACTCTTCTGTCGAGATTTGGCCAATTGCAATTTGTGTCTAATTTCCTTAACTTGTTTCTCAGCTTCCATCATGAGATCTATTGTCCTGAAGATACGGCTATCTCCAGTTTGAGACCAATTTAAAGGAGTGCGACACTTACGGCCATACAGAGCTTCATACGGTGACATTTTTAGACTAGTCTGGAAGCTGTTGTTATAAGAAAACTCGGCATATGGCAAGCAATCTTCCCATTTAGGTCCTAGGGCTAAAGCACAGGCTCGCAACATATCTTGGAGTATTTGGTTTACCCGCTCTGACTGTCCATCCGTCTGAGGATGATAAGCCGTACTATATTTCAGCATTGTCCCCAAGGCTTGATGGAGACGTGACCAAAAAGCGGAGGTAAACAGGGAACCTCGGTCGAAAGTGATAGTTCGGTGTACTCCATGCAGACTGACTATTCTGGATACATACAGTTGTGCAAGTTGATTCGCTCTGTATCTGGTGCTGATCGAAATGAAGTGAGCAACCTTGGTTAAGGTGTCCACTATGACCCAAATTGCATCATTGCCTCGCTGATTCTTAGGCAATCCCATAATGAAATCCATGCAAACGTCATCCCATTTCCATTGCAAAACTGGCAGTGGTTGGAGGAGTTTAGCTGGCTTCTGATGCTCTGCCTTCACCTTGTTACATATGTCGCAACAGGCCACAAAATAGGGAATGACTTTCTTCATTCCATCCCACCAGAATATTTGTCTAAGGTCTTCATACATTTTCGTACCTCCCGGGTGAATGGAATATGAGGATTTGTGGGCTTCCGACAGGATTTTCTGGGGTCTGCTCTGCCATCGGGCTCACAAATCCGTCCACGGAATCGGAGGGTACCGAATTTGTCCTTGGAGAAATCTGGGGTCTGCTCTGCCATCGGGCTCTTGGCACGTTTTTGCAGCTTGATGTCAGCTGGCTGGGCCTTGCGGATCTCTTCCTCAAGTGTGGGGGTAACTTCCAAAATATTCACGAGGCCAGCATCCACTATGACCAGGTTGAGCTGAGTGATCTCCTCTTGGAGTTCGGGAGGCAAAGATTTCAATATGACATTTAAGCTAACAGGCTTTCGACTGAGGGCATCGGCAACCACGTTGGCCTTACCCAGGTGGTAATTAATAACAAGATCATAATCCCTGACCAACTCTAGCCATCTTCATTGACGGAGATTTAAATCTGGCTGAGTAAATATGTATTTAAGACTTTTGTGATCGATAAAAATTTGGCACCTTTTTCCAATGAGGTAGTGTCTCCAAATTTTTAGCGCATGAACCACCACAGCCAATTACAAATAATGAGTAGGATAATTTCCCTCGTGGGGTCGTAGCTGTCGTGATGCATATGCTACTACCTTGTTGTCTTGCATAAGTACGCAACCAAGGCCTTGCCTGGAGGTATCATAATACACATCAAAACTGCGGTAAATGTCGGGGAGAGTCAATAGAGGTGCGGTTGTCAGCCGTATCTTTAGCTCATTGAAACTTTTCTCACAGTACTCCGTCCATTCAAACTTCTTATCCTTTTTGAGCAGCTCCGTCATGGGTTTAGCAATCTTGGAAAACCCTTTAATGAAATGACGGTAATATCCAGCTAATCCGAGAAAACTCCGGATCTGCGTCACAATCGTGGGCGGCAACCAATCGAGCACATCCTTTACTTTGCTCGGGTACACGGCTATACCTTCGGCGGATAGTACATGTCCGAGAAACCCTACTTGCTTGAGCCAAAATTCGCATTTACTGAATTTGGCGTATAGTTGATGGTCGCGGAGTCGTTGTAGCACTGCTCGGAGGTGATCCATGTGCTCTTCTTCACCCTTGGAGTAAATGAGGATGTCATCGATGAACACTACCACGAATTTGTCAAGGAAGTCCATGAATACTTTGTTCAGCATATGCATGAAGAAAGCAGGGGCATTGGTCAGACCAAAGGACATTACTGTATATTCATAAAGACTGTACCGAGTAGTGAATGCGGTCTTAGGAATATCTTCCTTTTAAATCTTGAGATGATGATATCCGGTCCATAAATCAATCTTAGAGAATACCTTAGCCCCATTGAGCTGATCAAACAGATCATCAATCCTTGGTAGCGGATATTTATTTTTGATGGTGACCTCATTCAGCTGGCGGTAATCTATGCACATGCGGAGGCTGCCATCCTTTTTGTCCAAGAAAATAGCAGGTGATCCCGATGGTGAAGAGGTGGGACAAATATATCCTTTCTGGAGCAATTCATCAAGCTGTTTCTTTAGCTCCACTAATTCTGATGAGGGCATCCGGTAATACTTCTTGTATAACGGTGCAGTTCCGGGCACAAGATCTATTGCAAATTCCAGCTCTCGATTTGGTGGCATGCCTGGCAGTTCTTCTGGAAATACATCTGGGTACTCGCTGACCACAGGAATTAATTCCAACTCAGCCACAGCGGTGAGAACCAATTCTTGCTTGGGTATAATCTTGCGAGCGCAGAATTTGGTAGTCTGCCCATTCAGACTGGTCAAAGTGACTTCTCGTGTTGCGCAGTTTATGCAAACTTGATATTGGGTCAACCAATTCATAACCAATGTAATATCCAACTTTTCAGACTCAATAATTATCAGAGAGGTTGGAAAGTAGACTCCGTTGATATTGATTTCTAGATCACGGCAGACCAGATTGCTCTTTGAGGGAGTCCTGGATTAGGGGTTCTCTGGACAACCGGACTATCTCCATTGGCCGGACTGTTAGACTATGAAGATACAAGATTGAAGACTTCGTCTCGTGTCCGGATGGGACTCTACTTGGCGTGGAAGGCAAGCTAGGCAATACGTATATGGATATCTCCTCCTTTGTAACCGACCTTGTGTAACCCTAAACCTCTCCGGTGTCTATATAAACCGAAGGGTTTTAGTCCGTAGGAAAACAATCATAACAAACAATCATACGATAGGCTAGCTTCTAGGGTTTAGCCTCTCCGATCTCGTGGTAGATCTACTCTTGTACTACCCATATCATCAATATTAATCAAGCAGGACGTAGGGTTTTACCTCCATCAAGAGGGCCTGAACCTGGGTAAAACATCGTGTCCCCTGCCTCCTGTTACCATCTGGCCTAGACGCACAGTTCAGGACCCCCTACCCAAGATCCGCCGGTTTTGACACCGACATTGGTGGTTTCATTGAGAGTTCCTATGTGTCGTCGCCGTTAGGCTTGATGGCTCCTACTATCATCGATGGCGATACGGTCCAGGATGAGACTTTTCTCCCCGGACAGATCTTCGTATTTGGCGGCTTTGCACTGGGGGCTAATTAGCTTGGCCATCTAGAGCAGATTGAAAGCTACGCCCCTGGCCACCAGGTCAGATTTGGAAGTTTGAACTACACGGCCGACATCCGCGTAGACTTGATCTTCGACGGATTCGAGCCATAGCCGGGCGCGCCGCACTGTCGCGATGAGTATGACCTAGCTCTGTCGCCGAACAGTACCCCAGAGGCCGCGCCCGCATCAGCTCCGACCCTTAGTTCGGAGCCAACTGCGCCAATCGAGGATGGGTGGTTAGACACCGCCTCAGGGGCCGCAGTCTCAACGGCGATCGAGTCGAACACCTGCCTAACCCTCTGCGTAGCACGTGACTCCAAGGTGCCGGACTCTTTTCCGGACTCCGAACCATCCGCGCCCCTGCCAATTGAATCCGATTGGGTGCCGATCATGGAATTCACCGCCGTGGATATCTTTCAGCACTCGCCCTTCAGCGACATTCTGAATTCACTAAATTGTCTCTCTTTGTCAGGAGAGCCCAGGCCGGATTATGGCCAATAGGATTGGGATACGGACGACAAAGAAATTCGACGCCCACCCACCACCCACTTAATAGCCACTGTCGATGACTCAACCGACATGCTCGACTTCGACTTCGAAGACATCGACGGTATGGACGACGATGCGGGAGGCGAAGAGGAACCACCGCCCACAGGGTGCTGGACGTCCACCTCATCATATGTCGTATAATAATAACACGATATATTTTCTTTTCATCAAGATAAGCATATTTAAGTGTATTAGGTAATGGTTTAAGCTCAATCACGGGATCACCCTTGGGTGGAGGAGGATCCCCTAGGATTTCAACAGGAAAGTTGTGTTTCAAAATAGGTCCCTGTTTAAATAATACTTCATCTATTTCCCTTCTTTCATTCATGAACATATCATTTTCATGGTCTAGCAAATATTGTTCTAAGGGATCAGTAGGAGGCACGACAATAGAAGCAAGACCAATAATTTCATACTTACTAGGCAATTCTTTATCATGGGATTGTCTACGAAATTTAGCAAAATTAAACTCATGAGACATATCCTCTAAACCAACAGAAACAATATCCTTATTGCAGTCTATCTTAGCATTGACAGTATTCAATAAGGGTCTACCAAATATAATGGGACAAAAGCTATCTTGTGGGGAACCAAGAACAAGAAACACAATAGGGCATTTAACCTTCCCACACAAGACTTCAACATCTCTAACAATCCCAACTGGTGAAATAGTACCTCTATTAGGCATTAGCAAGCTTAATGGTAACATCGATATCTTCTATCTCATTTGGTGCAATATCATGCATAATTTCTTTGTATAAGGAAATAGGTATTGCACTAGCACTAGCACCCATATCACATAAGCCATGATAACAATGATCTCCTATTTTACCAAAAATTACAGGCATGCCTACAACAGGTCTGTGTTTATTTTTAACATCAGGTCTAGCAATTCTAGCAGCTTCATCACAGAAGTAAATAGCACGCCCATTGATACGTCCATTTTGCATCACGCTTTTATATCGATATTTATTGCATTATGGGTTGTTATTACACATTATGTCACAATACTTATGTCTATTCTCTCTTATTTCACAAGGTTTACATAAAGAGGGAGAATGCCGGCAGCTGGGATTCTGGGCTGGAAAAGGAGAAAATATTAGAGACCTATTCTGCACAGCTCCAAAAGTCCTGAAACTTCACGGAAGTCATTTTCATAATATGTAAAAAATACTGAGCACAACAAGTACACCAGGGGGGCCACACCCTGCCCACGAGGGTGGGGGCGCGCCCTACCCCCCTGGGCGCGCCCCCCTACCTCGTGGGCCCCCTGATGGCCCTCCGATGACCATCTTCTGCTATATGGAGTCTTTTGATGAGGAAAAAATCATAAGCCATCTTTCTGGACGAGACTCCGCCGCCACGAGGCGGAACCTTGGCAGAACCAATCTAGGGCTCTGGCGGAGCTGTTCTGCCGGGGAAACTTCACTCCGGAAGGGGGAAATCATCGCCATCATCATCACCAACGCTCCTCTCATCGGGAGAGGTCAATCTCCATCAACATCTTCACCAGCACCATCTCCTCTCAAAACCCTAGTTCATCTCTTGTATCCAATTCTTGTCTCCAAGTCCGGGATTGGTACCTGTGGGTTGCTAGTAGTGTTAATTACTCTTTGTAGTTGATGCTAGTTGGTTTATTTGGTGGAAGATCATATGCTCAGATCCTATATGCATATTAATCCCCCTCTGATTATGAACATGAATATGCTTTGTGAGTATTTACGTTTGTTCTTGAGGACATGGGAGAAGTCTTGCTATTAGTAGTCATGTGAATTTGGTATTCGTTCGATATTTTGATGAGATGTATGTTGTCTCTCCTCTAGTGGTGTTATGTGAACGTCGACTACATGACACTTCACCATTATTTGGGCCTAGAGGAAGGCATTGGGAAGTAATATGTAGATGATGGGTTGCTAGAGTGACAGAAGCTTAAACCCTAGTTTATGCGTTGCTTCATAAGGGGTTGATTTGGATCCATATGTTTCATGCTATGGTTAGGTTTACCTTAATACTTTTGTTGTAGTTGCGGATGCTTGCAATAGGGCTTAATCATAAGTGGGATGTTTGTCCAAGTAAGGGCAGCACCCAAGCACCGGTCCACCCACATATCATATTATCAAAGTACCGAACGCGAATCATATGAACATGATGAAAACTAGCTTGACGATATTTCCCATGTGTCCTCGGGAGCGCTTTTCTCTATATAAGAGTTTGTCCAGGCTTGTCCTTTGCTACAAAAAGGATTGGGCCACCTTGCTACACTTTATTTACTTTTGTTACTTGTTTCTCGTTACAAGTTATCCCATCACAAAACTATCTGTTACCTATTTCAGTGCTTGCAAAGAATACCTTGCTGAAAACCGCTTATCATTTCCTTCTGCTCCTCGTTGGGTTCGACACTCTTACTTATCGAAAGGACTACGATAGATCCCCTATACTTGTGGGTCATCAAGACTCTTTTCTGGCGCTGTTGCCGGGGAGTGAAGCGCCTTTGGTAGGTGGAATTTGGTAAGGAAAATTTATATAGTGTGTTGAAATTTGTTGTCACTTGTTACTATGGAAAGTAATCCTCTAAGGGGCTTGTTCGGGATATCTTCACCCCGAGCAGTAGAGCAAAGAGTTGATCCTAAACCTACTGCAAATGAAAATGTATGCTTTGAAATTCCTTCGGGTGTGATAGAAAAACTGCTAGCTAATCCTTTTGCAGGAGACGGAACAACGCATCCTGATGAGCACCTAATATATGTGGATGAAATTTGTGGATTATTTAAGCTTGCAGGTGTACCCAGAGATGTTATTAAGAAGAAGGTCTTCCCTTTATCTTTGAAGGAAGACGCATTGACATGGTATAGGCTATGTGATGATACGGGGTCATGGAACTACAAACGTTTGAAATTGGAATTTCATCAGAAGTTTTATCCTATGCATCTTGTTCATCGTGATTGCAATTATATATATAATTTCTGGGCTTGTGAAGGAGAAAGAATCTCTCAAGATTGGGGGAGTCTTAAATCAATGTTATATTCATGCCCCAATCATGAGCTGTCAAGAGAAATGATTATTCAAAATTTATATGCTCGGCTTTCTGATAACAATCGCACCATCCTCGATACTTCTTGTGCTGGCTCTTTTATGATGAAGACTATTGAATTCAAATGGGATTTATTGGAAAGAATTAAACGCAACTCTGAATATTGGGACCTCGACGAAGGTAAGGAGTCAAGTATGACACCTAAGTATGATTGTGTTAAATCTTTTATGGATACCGATGTTTTCCGTAAATTTAGCACTAAATATGGACTTGACTCTGAGATAGTAGCTTCTTTCTGTGAATCTTTTGCTACTCATGTTGATCTCCATAGGGAGAAGTGGTTTAAATATCATCCTCCCATAGAAGTAAAAGTAGTTGCACCTATTAAAGTTGAAGAAAAGACTATCACTGATAATGATCCTATTGTTCCTACTTCTTATGTTGAGAAACCACCTTTCCCTGTTAGGATAAAAGATCATGCTAAAGCTTCAACTGTGGTTTGTAAAAGCAATATTAGAACCTATACACCTCCTGAGCAAATTAAAGTTGAACCTAATATTGCTATTGTTAAAGATCTCTTGTCTGATAATATTGATGGGCATGTTATTCATTTCCGTGATGAGACTGTTAGAATTGCTAAACCTTGTGCTAAAGATAAACCTAGATCTTTGGTAGGCATGCCTGTTATTTTTGTTAAGATAGGAGATCATTGTTATCATGGTTTATGCGATATGGGTGCCAGTGCTAGTGCTATACCTCATGACTTATACAAAGAAATTATGCATGATATTGCACCTGCTGAGATAGAAGATATTGATGTCACAATTAAACTTTCCAATAGAGATACTATTTCACCAATTGGAATTGTTAGAGATGTTGAAGTCTTGTGTGGGAAAACTAAATATCCTTCTGATTTTCTTGTTCTTGGTTCCCCACAAGATAGCTTTTTTCCCATTATATTCTATAGACCCTTCTTGAACACTGTTAATGCTAAGATAGATTGCAAGAAGGATGTTGTTACTATTGGTTTAGGTGATATGTCTCATGAATTTAATTTCTCTAAATTTCGTAGACAATACCGTGAAGAGGAATTGCCTAGTAAAGATGAAATTATTGGTCTTGCTTCTATTGCCGTGCCTCCTAGTGATCTATTTGCTAGACCATGAAAATGATATGTTCATGAATGAAAGAAGGGAAATAGATGAAGTATTCTTTAAACAGGAACCCATCCTCAAACACAATTTGCCTGTTGAAATCCTACGGGATCCTCCTCCACCCAAGGGTGATCCCATGTTTGAGCTTAAACCGTTACCTGATACTCTTAAATATGCTTACCTTGATGAGAAAAAGATATTATATGTGAAAGTGTGTTATATCGACTAGAGGGGGGGTGAATAGGCGATTTTTATGAAAGTCTTCAAAACATGTAAGTTTCGAAGAAAAATGATAGAAATGAACCTATTTCCATGCAGCGGAAGGTAGACTACACTAGACAGACAATAGTCAAGCATTCAATGAAGTGAAACCACAATGACTAATAGTAGCTAGGCAGTAAGGATCAGGTACACAGTGAAGACAAATAGATAAAGAAAATAGGCACTGACTTTACAAGAGCCAACTGTAAATAAAGAGACGAGAAGGATAGAACTAGTGTGCGTGACAAAGACAAAGGTTTGGTAGACTAGTTCCAACTGCTGTGACAGTTGTATGTCTGGTTAGGGCGGATAGGTATTTAAACCTGAGAACACTTAGTCCCGGACACTTAGTCCTGAGCACGCAGCGCAGAACACTTAGTCCTCACCGTATTCCCCTTGAGCTAAGGTCACACAAACCTCGCCCAATCACTCTGGTAAGTCTTCAAGATAAACTTCCAAACCTTCACAGACTTCGTTCACCGGCGATCCACAATGACTCTTGGATGCTCAGAACGCGACACCTAACCGGCTGGAGGATTCATAGTCCTCAAGTGTAATAAGTCATCAGATCACACAAACAAGAAGACTTAAGTGATGCCTAACACTCTTTGGCTCTGGGTGGTTAGGGCTTTATCCTCTCAAGGAATTCTCTCTCAAAGGCTTCGAGGTGGGTTGCTCTCAAATGACAAAAGCCAGACTTTAACTCTGAGCAGCCAACTGTTTATGGTTGTAGGGGGTGGGCTATTTATAGCCACTAGGCAACCCGACCTGATTTGTCCGAAATGACCGTGGGTCACTAAGGAACTGACACGTGTTCCAATAGTCAGATTTCAAACACACATGGCAACTTTACTTGGGCTACAAGCAAAGCTGACTTGTCCAACTCTGAACAAGATTCGCTCTCATAGTCTTCACTCGAAGACATAGGATATTGGTTATGCATCACTTCAGTCATTCTGACTGGTTTTCTTGGACCCCACTTAACAGTACGGTGGTTCCTATGACTCAACAAAGAAGAAAAAGAACTACGAAAGATCTAAGTCTTCGCGCTCCATAGTCTTCATGCGATGTCTTCTCTTGTCATAGTCTTCAAGGTGAATGTCTTCACATACCACCTTTGACTTCAATGTCTTCATACATTTTTAGGGGTCATCTCTGGTAGGAAAACCGAATCAATGAGGGAGTTCCACCTGTGTTATCCTGCAATTCTCACAAACACATTAGTCCCTCAACTAGTTTTGTCGTCAATACTCCAAAAACAACTAGGGGTGGCACTAGATGCACTTACAATCTCCCCTTTTTTGGTGATTGATGACAAACTAGTTGAAGTTTTCAACGGGGAATATAATATGTGAAATTGTAAAGGATAAGGAATTGTCTTCATAAGTTGCAAGGGCTCCCCCTGAAGATGTGCATATAAGTAATTTGCTTTTGGAATGCAAATGCACATGGCAGGTTGTACTTGTGGAGATCCTCTTCAACTTATGATGACAATTCATCATGCATGAAAGGTATGTGAAGATAATGACATGCATAATGAAAAATGGACGTCTGCAAAATGATCTAAGTGCGGAATTTATCGTCGCACATGCGGAATATATCATCGCATCACAAAATAGCAAATAAGTAGCAGACGACCATCGAGTTTAAGTGTTACAACTCAAAGAACCAAATGTATCAAAACGAGAGTTGTAAACACTAGGCAAAACATAAAGTAACCGCCCATATGGACCCGCTTGAAGACTATCAAACTCATATGCTTCTCCCCCTTTTGTCAGTGAGGACCAAAAAGGTTTGAAGACATAGAGCATCTACTCGTTCCCATGAAGAGTAGGTGAATCAGCAAGGTCGTCGGTGGTGTTTCGCGGTGCAGAAGAACTTGGAGCAGTGTCGATGCGTGCAGAAGTAGGGGGCGGTGAAGTGGCATCATCTTCGTCCTCGATCACTCTGGCATTCACAGTTGCCATAGAGGAAGAGAACTCAGAGTCTTCAAGAGATGGAGTTCGTCGCAGCACAGTCCTTCAGGGAGGTGTGGAGTCAAACTTGAAACGTTCAAAGAAGCCATCCTCTTTAAGATCATCCTCAGAACACATAAGCGTTAGCCCTTTCCATGTACGCCAACAGGTTTCATGGGCAACAAAGGCATTCTTGGTGGCAAGATTGCGAATGCGGTTGACATCCACCAAGAGGCTTTGCATTTGGCGCTTCAGCCAGTCATGATGCCTATCCTATTTCTGATGAAGAGCAACCAGAAGCTCTCGGTCATTGAGAACACGAGATCGCTTCTTGGGTCGTTGGGCAATAGTGCTTTCAGTGGCTTCAGTAAGGGCATGATGAGGTGCACGTGTAGTACCAGCCAGAGGATAAACACGAGTGACTGCTTCAACTCCTTCAATGTTCTAAGTGAAACTTTGATGCTCCGCATTCTGAAGACTAAGAGGTTCCTTGGCAGGCTCTGGATAAATGGCTTCAACGGACATATCCACATCAGGCAGAAAGATCCGATGATTGCGAGCAGATGGCTGATATGAGATAGCTGAGTGGAGTTTAATCAGCCGCATTATCCATGGGCGTAGAACTTCAAGCCAAAAAGATCAGATCCTGAAGCATTGAAGCATTTGCCATGAAGAATATAGAATACCAAGGTCTTCATTGCACCATCCAGCTTTGCATGTGGAGAATGTCCTTTGATGGTGTGACACTCCAAAAAATTTAATTGGTTTTCATCAAAAACTTTGTTGGATTTTTTTAAGAGGGCATTTAAAATTTCTTTTCCAGAAATCCTTCCTCTTAAAAACTTCCTTTTCTTTGGCAAGGATTTTATTTTTCTTCAAACTATGGTGTTTGATCTTTTGAAACTTCTTCTCTGTTGGTTCCCTCTCAAATTATTTTCGGAGTTCAATTTTTTTCTTTTAAAAAGAAACTCTATGAAAATTTGGGATTTTCATGTCTTAGAAACCACCCATGACTTGGTATTTTGCCCATGTGGTAAAACCCCTCCAAAACCTCCCCTCCTCCTTGGAATCAACCTAAGTTCTCTGTCCCAACTAATCCAAGCAAGTTTTGGATTTTATTCTAATTATTTTTTCCCTCAAATCATTTCTGCCAATTATTTTGAGCTTAAGTGATTTTCAAAGCAAGTACCCTTTTGCATTTGAGTTTTGACCTCAAACCAACTCTCCTGGATAGTCCTTTGTACCCACAACCCAGAACCATCTTGATCCACTCCTCCTCTTTTCAAATTTTTCAAATTTCAGTCTCTGCAAGTTTGGACCAGATTTGCCAAATTTGGTGAAATTCATATCTACACTTCTCCAAAAATTCCACCAAAATTCAGGCAGCCTACTGGAGCAATGAGTAGCCACTCCACCAAAAATCAGCTCAAGGAAAAATCCCCAGAGGCCAAATTCACTCTGTCGAACACTTGGCGTGCACTGTTGCTGTTCATATTCAGAAAAATTCAGAGTTCAGTGTCGTTTTCGTTCGTCAGTTTCAATCACGCTTAGACAGTGCCCTTGGCACGTTCCTCGCCGCCTCTTCCTCCTGTCTGGAGCACCACACGCGCGCTTGGTGCCTTCTCGGCGTCGGTGGCACCCTGGCCTGCCTGCGCCGGCGTGTCTTGCGGCGGCCGAACCACCGTAGCGGCCGACAGGTAACAGAAGGGCGGCTCAACGCCGTTCGGCGCCGCCCAACGCTCCTCTGCTCTCCGCGTGGCCTCTTGCATGCCAGCGCAGCTCCGCTGCACCGTCGCCGTGGCCCGACAGCACTGGGTGCGCTCTCTGCCGCCGACGGACCCACGCCATTCCGTTCCGACAAAACCTGCCCTAAGCTTCTAATCCTAGTCCATCGAGCATCGGAGTGGAGCCAGTGGACCTCCACGATGACGCCCAACTCCCTAATCTTCCCCGACCAAGCGCTGCGCTGCCGTAACCATCGCCGGAGATCCCCGTTCACGGCCACCGCCTCGGAATCGCCTATAAAAAGGACCCTGAGCTCGCTCACGACCCCCACACCCTCACTGCACCTCTCCAAGACCCTGCCAAGCCACCAGGAGGACCTCGAGGAGGTCTCCTCCCCCGACTCCGGCCGCCCCGTTCCGCCTCGGCCTCCACCTCGATTCGCTCCGGTGAGGCCGTCTCCGGCGCCCAAACCCCGTCCGTTACCCCCTCTAGCTACCAGAAGTCTAACCCCCTCCTCAATTTGACCTTCGCAGCTCTCTCCGACGAGTCCCACGACCACCCGAACCGCCGTCCGCCGGAGCAAGGCTCGCCGTCGACGTGGTGCTCGCCGACCGCCACCACCACCACCAACCGACGCGGAAGGGCGCCCTCAACACGGAGGTACCCTCCGATCTCCCTGCCTCGCCGTGGATCGCCGCCGGCGACCACCGCGGCTCTCGGGCGCCGACGAGCTTCGTCCCCCGTTTGAAAGTTTAAACCTGACGAGTGGGACCTGCCCGTCAGCCTCTCAGATCCTTTTAAACGAATCGTTTTCTGAAAACGCCTTCGGGCAAAATACGCTTTCCCCTCTGGGCTGGCGTATTAAAGACTGGAACATTTTCTGTTTTTATAAGCTAGCCCCTGGAAACCTTCTGTTTCATTACAGATGAGTCCCTGGACAAGAACCTTTATAACTTTTAAACAGAAAAGTATTTTTGATTGATTCTTTTTTTATCCTCTTTAAAATTTTGTCTAGTTTTTTATCAGATTTATTTGAAAAATATTTGGAATAATTTTTGTGCACCTCTTGGTATTTACGATAGCGCATATATTTTCTTTATACCGTAGATACCGAAGGAGGTGACGGAGCCGCGAACTTCACCGAGCTAGGCTCCGACTACTCCGAACCAGGCAAGCATGTTTGAACTTTTGATATGATGAGTGTCTTGGCATGTTTTGCATTTAGTTAGTCTCATGGCATGTTGTTGAGCATACCGATGAACGTTATTTCCATGCATTGTTGAGGTAAGTGAGTTCGATGATCCATAAGTAGATGGATGTGAGTATGCATGGCCATGTGTTGGCATGAGGATGGGTAAGATGGCAGTGTTGTAGCATGCCAGGCTTATGCCAGACTATGTGACTTCAATGTCAACTCGTATCATTCCAGTTCCTTCCATTCCTCCTTCCCTGTACTACCACATGTTTTCCGCAAGGAATATGGCTTAGTAAGTTGTAAACCGCTTTCCTGGTACACACCAAAAAGGAGAGGCCGTGATGATGGTTCCATGGCCCTGGATTAAAGCCAGTCATCCGGTCAGGGGGCATGGGTGTTTTCGGTTGGGACCGAGAGGGGGGCACCCCTTAGAGCGCGCGTATATAAATTTGATCCCATGCTATTCGAGATTGTGATCTCCCCATCTCAAAAGTTTTTCTTGGATGATGTCTAGGGTGATTCCTAGCATCGAGAGGTAGGATGGGTGTGTACTGGTTAGCTGTGTTTTCTTCCGAAAAACCGTAAACGGAACTAGTCCTTCGTGACTACGGAAATCCGTTGGCTGTGGGAAATTTTTGTACAAACTCTGCAGAGTCATATATTCCCTGAATCATCTATTCCATGTCCAAGTTCAGTATTATCTTAGCCTGACAAGTGCCAGTTTTGATGACAGAGACTCCGGTGAATCGCATGAGTGCTAAGTCCGATTAAATGATTATTCCTGTGGATGGACTAACCCGTTTATTTTCATGAATTGAATATTTATTATGAGCATTACTTCCTTGTGAATAAAAGCCCTTTATGTGGTGTCACTAAGACGCCCGACTATGGCATTTCTTTTAAAGCCCTTTCTGTGATGTCGCCCCGACGTTCGACTGTGGCATTTTTTTAAAGCCCTTTATGTGGTGTCGCTAAGACGCCCGACTGTGGCATTTCTTTTAAAGCCCTTTCTGTGATGTCGCCCCGACGTCCGACGGTGGCATTTCTTTTAAAGCCCTTTATGTGGTGTCGCTAAGACGCCCGACTGTGGCATCATTTCCTTATATTTATTTGTTCACCTTTCGAGGCGTCGCATTCAGACACCCGATCGGTTTTCATTTATGTTTTGTTGGGATTTTAGGCGGACTACCGCCGTTTCCCTTTTACTCACTTCGTTATGCTAATTTTTCAATGTACATTGGTGAATTAATCATGACGCATTCATGCATGCATTTGTTATATCTTACGTCCGAACTGTCTTGTGAGTACTTTCAAAGTACTCACTGGCTTGTTGATTTGGCCAGATGCTGACGAAGGCGATCTCATGGATGAAGAATTTGATAGTGAGTCTGACGCCTAGAGGAGTCCCAGTCAGTCTCGTGCGACCCTGGATTTGGTCACTGTATTATATCCGCTTCCGCTACCAAATAAATTCATCGAGCCTCACCTCGACGCTCGATGAGATGACAGTTTTAGAGTCTTGTATCTCTCTCCCCGCTGTGTTTTTCCACCACCGCCCTATCCTCGAGTCAGTAGTATGCCTCCACACCAATGTGTCATGTCCGCCATTATGTATAATTATTGGCGTTCTTGTAATAATTTGGTTGAGCAACCGTAGTTCGACCCTGTAATATATTTTATGCTACTGGCTTATTGTATTAAGAATTTGTCTATAAGTGAGGAGGATTTCCCTCATACTGGACTCAAAAGATTGGTTTCTCAATAAATATTTTTATTGGAAAACCGGTCGTGACAGATGGGCCAGAGAGTTCGCCATATAATGTGATAGATAGTCCGTGGCGGATACTCAAGGTCTTCAACAAAGAACTCCTTAGGATATGCAGCATCTTGAGGCAAAGGCTTCATCATACTGAGCATCTGACTCATGTTCGGTTCAGGCTTCTGAAAGATGCTCTCCATAGCTTCACTGTGAAGTTGACATCCAGGTTCATAGAGATCTCCAGGAGTGGGCAGACCAGTGAGCTCAATGATATCAAAGGCTTTGGCTTCGTGATGAACATTTCCTGTCATCCACTCAAGGACCCAAGTCTTCGGATCTCTGTTGTAACCACGTATGTGAAGTGTGGCATAAAATTGGAGCAGCAACTCTTCATTCCAGTGCTCTTGGTCGGTGACGAAAGGCAACAATCCAACCTCTTTGAAGCAATCCAGAGCTTCTTCCAAGCAGGGCAGACTAGTTATTGCTTCGGTGTCAAGATGCATATGAGGGAAGATGTGACCTTGATTGTACGGAATGCATGAGTAATAACTTTGCTGCGGATAGCTCCAGAACCGATCAGAAGATATTCTTTCCCTTGAGTAGGGGTTCTTGGAGCTGTTGAAGAAGGTGTGGTCTGCTTTGAAGATGTTGACATTAAAGGATCCAGGTGCTGATGCAGGACCTGGAAACCTGGGCAACCTTGGCATTGGCTTCTATACCTGAGGCCTATGCTCAATATGATAGTCAAACTGAGGACCAGCAGCAGGCGCAGGAACAGAAGCAGTAGCATCATTGGCTTCGCTGACTTCTAGTTCTTGGGTTGGTGTAGGCTCCACATTTGCTTCAGCCATGACAACGTCAGTGGCATCATTCATGTGGGTGGTGTCAGCCTCAAGAATTTCTACCTCCACTTGATGAGCTGGAGGGTCGGGCACAGACACGTTCTCCTCGAGAACAGCTTCTTCAGTAGTTGGGGGAGTAGGGGCATGTTCTTCTTCTTGGTTGTCGTCGGCTGATGCAGCCGGAATGTCTTCCGTATCTTTAGCCTCAGACTCGGAGACTTTAGACCTTGGTCCTTTGCGAAGCCTGCGTAACGCTGGCGACGCCTTTGGAGATGGAGTTGGCTGGGCCTCAAAGTCATCTTCTTCTTCTTGCCAGGGTGGTGTGACTTGTTGTTGTGGGTGATCAGCCCATGATGCATCTTGAGCAATTGGCGTCAGAGGACAACCAATGCTGATGAGTTCGCTGTGCGTAAGCATAGGCGATGATACCTGTTGGTGCTCGATCAGAGGAAGAACTACATCATCGTCAACATTGTCATGGTGACCAATGTCTTCAGCAGCGGTGGGATCAGTTGCTGGAATGTCTTCAGCTTCATGAGCCTCTGTGGAAGTAGGCTCATGGACAGTCAGTTGGCACTCTTGATGTTCAGCGGCAGGGCGAACCATGGAGATAGGTTCAACAACTAAGGGCTCTGTGGGAGCAGCCCGATCCTTCTTGGTCTTGCGCTTCTTCTTGGAGGGAGCCGCGGCAGAGGCTTCAGGATGTTTCCTCTTTCTGGCTTTAGCCTCAGCAGTCCTTGTCTTCTTCAGGTCTGAAGCGGTAGACCTGGCTTTTGGCTTCGAGCCAGTCATTTTGGTTGGGAAGACAATGGGATGTGCTTCCTGCCTTGGTGTGTCGGGTTCGGCCATAGCGGGCTTCTTCTTCTTCTTTGCAGCCATCCTGGGGTCGATGCCAGGACGCCCAAGAGCCTTGCGCTTCTCAGCCTCATTGTAGGCTTGCACACACTTGTCAGCCAGGCTCTTCATGCGCTCACGAGAACCTTGAGCTTCTTCACGCTTCTTGAGAAAGGCTTCTTTGAGCTCGTGCAGCATGATCTTGAAGTTCTTGACCTCTTGCACGCTGAGCTTGGCCATATGCTTCTTGAACTGAGCTTTCTCAAAGTCAATCTTTTGCTTCAGTTCGACGATGCGCTGATCTAGAGCTAGCTCTAAAGCAATGGTGCCATGGAAGGCGACAATGAGGCCAATGGGAAGTTGCAGGTCTTCAAAGCTGAGGTTGGGCGTGTCAAACCACTCATCAATGAAGTTGTGGATGATTGCCACGTCAAAGAGAGGCAAATTGTTGAAGATTTCTGCTTCTTCTTTGCTCTTGATCAGTTGCTTAAGAGCGTCATCTGCAAGATCTTCATCACTGGACAGATCAATGGCATCGTTGCGCAGAATAGCAGCAGCAGTCAGTTCTTGGCTGGTGTGTGGCAGAGGCATCTTGACTCTCGAGGGCTTGGAGATGCGTGACAGATCTTCAGACTTCACACTGTCTTCAGGAGGTGCAGTAGCTAGTGGCTTCGCTCGTGAGATTTTTGGTGTTGAGGCAGGCTTTGCAGCTTTAGGCTGCTTTGGCTTCTACGGCTTTGGAGTAGGAGCTAGGGCTTCATCAGTGTCAACATCATCATCAGAATGATCCACTTTGGCACCTTGAACTGAGATGTGAGTGATGAGGCCATCCAGGTTGTAGAACGGACCGATGACATTGGGTTCTGCATCACGTGTGCCGTCAGCACGGGGAGCAGAGGGACCAGGGTTGAAGTCTAGTCCCAATGACTTCTCGTTCTGCTTCGCCGAATTCTGGGCAAACTGGAAGTTGCGCTTGAACAGATTGTCATCACGACACCATAGCAATGACGATGGGTCAGCATCCGCAGGCTGTGGTCCACGGACCATGCAGGGATAGAAGCCTTGTTCAATGGCTTCATCTCTGGACCTGGGTTGATGATTTCTGTATAAGATGTCTCCCCATGGTCGCTTGATGGCATTCTTCTCAGCATATTCCTTTGTCACAAACCTGTACTCGAACCACTGTTCTGCCCAATATCGTCGAATCCATTGGATTCATGTCTTGCGCTGATTGTAATCCTCTTCTGGATCTGTCTTGTACAGTTCTGAGAGGTCATCAGGTAGATCTCTTGATGTTTCACCTTGACGCTTTCTGCCACCCTTCCTTGCTGATTTCTCTGCAGCCATGAACTTTAAACTGAATGGCTTCAATATGTTCAAAGGCTTCAAGGGCTTTCGCTTGCTGGACAAATAGGAACTGGCTTCGGGAGAATTTATGTGATGTTGTAAGAATTCTGCAAATGAATGCAGACTATGAGAACCAAGGGATTCTCCCACGGACATGTACCTATGACAGCATTAAGGTGCGAGGGAAGGGGAAGAGGTCATATGCATTCTCAGAAGATTTTGAAGATAAATCAGTTTAGAGGACATTGACCTCATCGTGCGAAGACATTCACTCATAGATAAGGAGTTGGTTCCAGATTTGTACGAATCCACGGATCAGTACAAGTGAGGAATCTAACTACTTTGTGAAGCATAAGTGAACATACTAGGCATATTATGAGATGCAGTATGAGATAGATCCAACTTGTGTGAACAGAAACTACTTGTGGTAGAAAGTGACGAATCTATAGGATCAAAGGGGCCGTAAAAAGGAAGTTTTATTTACCACACAAGGAACTGCTAGACGGAGTGGAAGAGGAGGCCGAGCAGTTTGATCGTCCGTGCCCTAACTTGGCGACGGAGGACACCTACGGCGACGGCGGAGAAGACGATGTCCGCGGCCGGCGTGAAGACGGCGTCGGAGAGGTCGCGGCAGCTAAGCGCTTCGTCGCCGGCGTCGTCGAGGGCTAGCGGTGGCGCTAGGGTTCGTGCGAGAGTGGAAGAAAGGATAATGACTGTGGTCAGGTGTGTATTTATAGGGACAGGGACGGCACAGCGTTATTACACAGGTGCCCCTGGCGATTCACATCTGAAGAACACGTGGCCCTCATGCAACATATCGGAGGTTGTTCCACGTTCCCACGCACGCCTGGATTGTCGGGTGGTCGTTCCCACTTCTTCGGGTTTTAGGTGAAGGAATTAGCATTGAAAACGGACTTAATGTTTGTCTCTGTATCTTCTGCTGACAAGGACACAGAGAAGATATTCGACAGTTTCAACAGAATGCATATGATTTGGAGAGATAGAGTTTGAGATAGAAAGCATAGAGAGGTTAGGGTCCGATCACATTCACTTAGTCCAAAAGATTCAACAAGAAGAGATAGCTATAAGTGAATGATGTAGAGGACAGAACAGTAGTATACATATATATGATCAACATAATGAAGATAATCATGAAGACATGTTGAGATTGAAGCCAAACCAAATGTGAAGACACATCAAATGTTACACCATGGGTAAAATACTTCAAACAGACGAATTTTGTGGTGGCGTTACCCACCGCATAGGAAGTATTAGACCCAGACACGGCGCACAATTATCGTGGCGCTCCGAAGTCAAATTCCACATTAATGTATTCACACTTAGAATGTATGTCTTCATTGATTGAAGATATACTTTACTTCGTGTGTTGCACATCTAAGTCATCAATATGCACAAGTGTTAGGATGTGTGCCTGATCACAGGACATTTGAGGACCCAAAAAATTTAGCTCACACCGTAACTTGCAAAATCTCTTCTCACCCAAGGGCTTGGTGAAGATATCTGCCAATTGCTCTTCAGTGTTGACGTGTATGATATCAATATCTTCCTTCGCAACATGATCTCTGAGAAAGTGATGACGAATTTCAATGTGCTTTGTCCTCGAGCGCTGAACTGGGTTGTTGGCAATCTTGATGGCGCTTTCGTTGTCGTAGTAGAGTGGCACTTGCTTCAGATGAATGCCATAGTCTTTGAGTGTTTGCTTCATCCACAGAAGCTGAGCGCAGCAAGATCCAGCAGCAATGTATTCAGATTCAGCAGTGGAGAAATATACAAAGTTCTGCTTCTTTGAAGACCAACATACAAGTGATCGTCCCAGAAAATGGCATGTGCCTGATGTAGACTTGCGATCCACCTTGTCACCAGCATAATCAGCATCCGAGAATCCAACCAGATCAAACTCTGAGCCCTTTGGATACCATAATCCTAGAGTTGGGGTGTAAGCCAAATATCGAAGAATTCGCTTCACAGCTAAGTGATGCGATTCCTTTGGTGCCGCTTGGAATCAAGCACACATGCAAACACTAAGCATAATATCTGGCCTAGATGCACATAGATAAAGTAAAGAACCAATCATGGAGCGGTATACCTTTTGATCGAACTCTTTACCATTGTCGTCGGGACCCATATGATGTTTGGCTGGCATTGGCGTCGTGAAGCCTTTGCAGTCTTGCATACCAAACTTCTTCAGGCAATCTTTGAGATACTTCTCTTGAGATATAAAGATGTTGTGGCGTTGCTGACGTATTTGAAGACCAAGGAAGAACTTCAGCTCACCCATCATGGACATCTGATATTGCTCTTGTATCATATATCCAAACTCTTCACTGTATTTCTGATTGGTGCGGCCGAAGATAATGTCATCCGCATATATTTGGCACACAAACAGTTCACCATCATATGTCTTCGTGAAGAGAGTGGGGTCGAGGGAACCAGATTTGAAGCCTTTGCTCTTCGGGAAGTCTTTGAGTGTGTCATACCAAGCCAGAGGGGCTTGTTTGAGGCCATACAGTGCCTTGTTGAGCTTGTATACCATGTCAGGATGTTTTGGATCTTCAAAGCCAGGCGGTTGTGCAACATACACTTCTTCTTCAATCTTGCCATTGAGAAAAGCGCTCTTCACATCCATTTGATATAGAAGTATGTTATGATGATTTGCATAGGCCAGCAGTATGCGTATGGCTTCAAGTCTAGCCACAGGAGTAAATGTTTCATCGAAGTCAATCCCTTCAACTTGAGTGTATCCTTGAGCAACGAGACGAGCTTTGTTTCTGACAACTTGACCATGCTCATCTTGCTTGTTGCGATATATCCATTTGGTGCCTATTATATTGTGCTTCCGAGGATCAGGACGCTTAACCAGTTCCCGTACCACTACTAGGAAAACGGCTATAGATGAAATGGTCACTAATGGCGCACCACGTGTGTGGTGCGCCATTAGAATATAGCAATGGCGCACCACATACAGGTACGCCATTAGTAATATATTACTAATGGCGCACCTGGTGTGCGGTGCGCCATTAGAAGTTTTGAAAAAAAACAAAATTTGTTACTAATGGCGCACCGTGGGTGTGGTGCGCCATTACTAGTTGACATAGTAATGGCGCACCACACCCATGGTGCGCCATTAGAAGTTTTGAAAAAAAAGTAAAAAAAATAAAAAAAATTGTTAGTAATGGCGCACCAGTGGACAGTGTGCCATTACTAGTTTTTAACTAGTAATGGCGCACTGTCCACTGGTGCGCCATTACCAAGTTTTTTTCAAAAAAAATTCAAAAAAAAATTCAAATTTTTTTTTTCAAAACTAGTAATGGCGCACCGTGGGTGTGCTGCGCCATTACTAGTTTAACTACTAATGTTGCACCACCCCACGGTGCGCCATTACTAGTTTGCCCGGCTTCCAACGAATGCACCCCCCCCCCCCGGTGGACCGCCTTTTCAGTTTAAAAAAATAAAAAAATGATAAAAATGTCAAAAAAATAAAAGAAAATAAGTTTGCCATGTGATATGTTGTCTAGTTGTTGGGAAAATTTACAAATATAAATTTTGACTTTATTTGCAAAATCTCTCTGGAAATTTGTAAAATGGGCATAACTTTTGCATACGAACTCGGATTAAAAAGATTTATATATGAAAAATCATCTACTTGAAAAGTTACATCCGAATTTAACCGGGGGAACCCCGTTAAACATTTTCAAAATCCCCAAAAACCTAACACAAAAAAAGTTACGGGGCTTTCCAGATCTAGAGGCAAAAAAATTCAAAAAAAGGTTTTTATTTTTTTTTTAATTTTTTTTTCAAAAAATGATACGTAATATGACCGGGAAGTTTGAAATATTTTTCAAAATTTCATCATAGTCATGAACATGAACAAAGTCCTAGACATCAACAAGGTATAATAGGATTGATATGCTAGATATATCAACAAGTGCCTGTGAAGTGAGCTGTTGCTGGGGTTGGATAGAACTATGAAGTTAAGTGTGCTTGGGCTGGAGTAGTGTGAGGATGGGTGACCTTTTGGGAAGTTTGACCACGGAGTGCGATTTGACCTGAGATTAAGCATAATGACCTAGGGTTAAGAAAAAAATGAAAAAAATTGAAATTTTTTGAAAAAAAATAAAAAAAATCTGAATTTTTTTTTGAAAAAAAATTGTTACTAATGGTGCACTTCTATGTGGTGCGCCATTAGTATACCAGATACTAATGGCGCACCGTGGGCCATACTAATGGCGCACCAGCGGTGCGCCATTAGAATACCAGATTCTTGGCGTGATGCTAGTGGCGCACCAGTAGTGCGCCATTAGTAGCGAAAATAGGTGCGCCACTAGCAGCCCTTTTTCTAGTAGTGTACATTATTCAGCTCAAACTGTTGAAGCTCTTCTTGCATAGCTTGAATCCATTCAGGTTCCATGAAGGCTTCTTCAACTTTCTTGGGTTCTGTTATTGAGACGAATGCGAAGTGCCCACAGAAATTTGCTAGCTGTGTTGCCCTTGAACGAGTGAGTGGACCTGGTGCATTGATGCTATCGATTATTCTCTCAATCTGCACTTCATTTGCAACACGAGGATGTACAGGACGAAGATTTTGCCCTTGTTGATCATTATCATTGTTAGAGGAATTGTCTTCAGGCTGAGCATTGTCTTCGGGTTGATCAGGTGCGGAGATGATAAGTTCTTCTTCAGGTTGAGCTTCAGAAGGTATGATTTCTCTAGTTCCCATAAGTTTGATTGATTCACTGGATGGAACTTCATCTAGCACATTTGGCAAGTGCTCTCTTTGTGAGCCGTTAGTTTCATCGAACCACACATCCACTGTTTCAACCACTTTGTAATGAAAGAGATTGAAGACTCTGTAGGAGTGAGAATCCTTTCCATATCCAAGCATAAAACCCTCATGTGCTTTTGGTGCAAATTTTGAAGTGTGATGTGGATCCTTGATCCAGCACTTGGCGCCAAATACTCTGAAGTAACTGACATTTGGCTTCTTGCCAGTAAGGAGCTCATAGGATGTCTTGTTCAGAAGCTTGTGAAGATAAACACGGTTGATGATATGGCATGCAGTGTCAATGGCTTCAGGCCAGAATTTTCTTGGAGTCTTGTATTCATCAAGCATCGTCCGAGCCATCTCAATAAGTGTTCTGTTCTTGCGTTCGACGACGCCATTCTGCTGTGGCATGTACGGAGCTGAGAATTCGTGTGTGATGCCCAAAGTATGAAGATATGTATCTAGGCCAGTGTTCTTGAATTCAGTGCCATTGTCACTTCTGATGTGATTTATCTTAGCGCCATAGTTGTTCATTGCTCGATTGGCGAAGCGTCTGGAGACATCCTGCACTTCAGTCTTGTAAAGGATTATATGCACCCAAGTATATCTTGAATAATCATCAACAATGACAAAGCCATAGAGAAAAGCAGTAGTAGTAAGAGTTGAGTAATGAGTGGGACCAAAAAGATCCATGTGTAGCAGTTCGAAGGGTTGAGTCGTTGTCATGATTGTCTTCGAGGGATGCTTGGCCCTTGTCATCTTTCCTGCTTCACAGGCACCGCATAAGTGATCCTTCATGAACTTGACGCCCTCGATGCCTATGACATGATTCTTCCTTGCAAGGGTGTGGAGGTTCCTCATGCCAGCATGCCCTAGCCTTCGATGCCACAGCCAGCATTCAAAAGCTTTTGCTAGAAGACATACTGCAAGTTGTGGTCCTGCTGAGAAATCTACAACATACAAATCATCTTTTCGATACCCTTCAAACACTAGAGACTTGTCAGATTCCATTAGTACAAGGCAACGATATTTTCCAAACATCACAATCATGTTTAAATCACAAAGCATTGAGACGGACATTAAGTTGAAACCAAGGAATTCAACAAGCATGACTTTATCCATGTGTTGATCCTTTGAGATTGCAACTCTACCTAGACCCAATACCTTGCTTTTACCAGTGTCAGCAATTGTGATATGACTTTTGTCTGATGGACGTAAAGTTGAGTCCATGAGAAGGCTTCGCTTGCCAGTCATGTGATTTGTACACCCACTATCAATAATCCATTCTGAAGCAGCTGGTGTCGTACCCTACAGTGCAGTTAGGGGGATAGGCTTCACGAAGAGAATTGTGAAGCAAAAACATTTGACGAACTAGTGGATTATTAAAGCTTAGATCGAGATTAGGACTGATAGGGCAAGTTGCAAGCGATTCAGAAACAAAGTACATAGTAAGACCATTTGGGCATTTGATCTTGCGCCCTACAAGATGTTTAAGGTCCCCAGCAATAGTGTCAGACGATTTTGGTTTTCGGCTGGAGACCTTTCCCTGCAAAAGAGAGTTAAGCTTTCTTAGCCACCCACATCTTCAGGGGTGGCTTCGAAGCAATAAGTCTAAGTGCAGCATCTGAGAACTTTGCCTTTGGAGCCCTAGCAAAAAGTCTTGCAGGTGGACAATAGTATTCATAAGAATAAGCAGAATAGTTCTTGGTCTTATGAACATGGCGGTTTGATGAACCGCGCTCATATTCATAGGCCTGAGTATTGCTTCCCTGGAAAACATTTGTGTTAGTGTGACTCAGGTGAGTCCTCTGTCTGTATGAAGCCTTTGGACTGTGGTTTGTCTTCTTCACCTGTGGTGTCATGATGACATTCATAGGAAGATTCTCCAAACACCTTTTCGGCACCCAGATCTTCTTCATAGGCGGTCCATTCCTGCAGTTAGTACCAATATACCTGGCAAACACTTCACCCTTCTGATTCTTAAACAGTTTATAGTTTGCATCAAAGGATTCATCAATAACAATGGGGTTAGCACAAGTGAAGCCAGATAGAGTGGATGGATCTGCTGAAGGTTCCTTTGCAGCAACCCATGTGGTTTTGGGGTACTGCTCAGGTTTCCAGTAAGAGCCATCAGCATTCATTTTCCTTACGAACCCAACACCCTCTTTCCTAGGGCTGCCTTTTGAGGACATCACATAGTGTCTCATGCCCTTTGAGACTTTTGTACATCCCTGTTTCAAGCAGTGTCTTCAACCTAGCATTCTCATCAGCAATAGCAGTGGTATCCTCAGCAGAGGGGTTAGTTACCACATCAACAGTTGAAGATAGTGCAACATTGGAAGTAGTAGAACAATTAGCAACAGAAGTAGAGTTATCACGCTCAAGGCATTTAAGACATGGTGGTTCAAATCCTTCCTGAGTTGAACTGATCTGTTTGGCGCGAAGTGACTCATTTTCCTTTTGAAGATTTTCATGAGCCGCTCTCAATTTCTCGAGTTCTTCATGAGTTGTTGAGAGCGTTTCCTGACGACTTTCAAGTTCCTCATACTTAATATGAATATTTTTTATGTCTTCAATTAAGGACTGAGATCGAGTCATTTCAGCATCCAACAGGTCATCGCTTTCGTCTAACAGTTTTTGAATATGTTCCATAGCTTTCTGTTGTTTAGTGACAAGGGAAGCAAGTTTTGCATAGCTGGGTCCAAATTCATCACCAGATTCATCATCACTGGATTCAGATAGATAGCATTTAATTACCTTAGCATCATTTGCCATAAGGCATGATGCAGAAGATGATGATTCTGGTTCGAATGTCATCACTTTGAGTGACTCCTTAAAGTCCTCGAACCGAGGATCATGACGAGTTCAATGACCCTCATAGACCTCAGAGAGACGGCCCCAGATGAGCTTTGCATGATCGAGATGCATGACATTCCTAAACTGATTTTGAGATAGACAGGAGCAGACGACGTCCTTCGCCGTGAGGTTGAGAAGAGTGTACTTGCGAATGTCATCAGCTTCCGCCATCTTGCACAGATCGGTCAGACCAATCTTAGTGACGGTCCACAGCTCGCTGTTTGTTGCCATGAGGCGCTTCTTCATCATGGACTTCCACATGGGATACTCGTGACCGTCAAAGATGGGGCATGACACAGTCTTCATACCTGTGGTCGACATAACTAAAACTCCAGGCGGTTAAACCAAAATCACACAGAACAAGGGAGTACCTTGCTCTGATACCAATTGAAAGTGTGTTATATCGACTAGAGGGGGGGTGAATAGGCAATTTTTATGAAAGTCTTCAAAACATGTAAGTTTCAAAGACAAATGATAGAAATGAACCTATTTCCATGTAGTGGAAGGTAGACTGCACTAGACAGACAATAGTCAAGCATTCAATGAAGTGAAACCACAATGACTAATAGTAGCTAGGCAGTAAGGATCAGGTACACAGTGAAGACAAATAGATAAAGCAAATAGGCACTGACTTTACAAGAGCCAACTATAAATAAAGAGATGAGAAGGATAGAACCAGTGTGCGTGACGAAGACAAAGGTTTGGTAGACCAGTTCCAACTGTTGTGACAGTTGTACGTCTGGTTAGGGCGGATACGTATTTAAACCTGAGGACACTTAGTCTCGGACACTTAGTCCTGAGCACGCAGCTCAGAACACTTAGTCCTCACCGTATTCCCCTTGAGCTAAGGTCACACAGACCTCACCCAATCACTCTGGTAAGTCTTCAAGGTAAACTTCCAAACCTTCACAGACTTCGTTCACCGGAGATCCACAATGACTCTTGGATGCTCAGAACACGACGCCTAACCGGCTGGAGGATTCACAGTCCTCAAGTGTAATAAGTCTTCAGATCACACAGACAAGAAGACTTAAGTGATGCCTAACACTCTTTGGCTCTGGGTGGTTAGGGCTTTATCCTCTCAAGGAATTCTCTCTCAAAGGCTTCGAGGTGGGTTGCTCTCAAACGACAAAAGCCGTACTTTAACTCTGAGCAGCCAACCGTTTATGGTTGTAGGGGGTGGGCTATTTATAGCCACTAGGCAACCCGACCCGATTTGTCCGAAATGACCCTGGGTCACTAAGGAACTGACACGTGTTCCAACGGTCAGATTTCAAACACACACGGCAACTTTACTTGGGCTACAAGCAAAGCTGACTTGTCCAACTCTGAACAAGATTCGCTCTCATAGTCTTCACTCGAAGACATAGGATTTTGGTTAAGCATCACTTTAGTCATTCTGACTGGTTTTCTTGGACCCCACTTAACAGTACGGTGGTTCCTATGACTCAACAAACAAGAAAAAGAACTACGAAAGATCTAAGTCTTCACGCTCCATAGTCTTCATGCGATGTCTTCTATTGTCATAGTCTTCAAGGTGAATGTCTTCACATACCACTTTTGACTTCAATGTCTTCATACATTTTTAGCGGTCATCTCTGGTAGGAAAACCGTATCAATGAGGGACTTATACCTGTGTTATCCTGCAATTCTCACAAACACATTAGTTCCTCAACTAGTTTTGTCGTCAATACTCCAAAACCAACTAGGGGTGGCACTAGATGCACTTACAATATGTTATTATTAGTTCTAACCTTTCAGAGCATGAAGAAGAGATATTATTGAAAACTCTGAAGAAGCACCGTGCTGCTATTGGATATACTCTGGATGATCTTAAGGGCATTAGTCCCACTTTGTGTCAACACAAAATAAATTTGGAGGAAGATGCCAAACCAGTTCGTGATCATCAACGACGGTTGAATCCTAAGATGGAGGTAGTGGTAAGAAAGGAAATACTAAAGCTTCTTGAGGCAGGTATAATTTATCCAGTTGCTGATAGTCAGTGGGTAAGTCCTGTCCATTGTGTCCCTAAGAAGGGAGGTATTACTGTCGTTCCTAATGATAAAGATGAGTTAATCCCGCAAAGAATTATTATAGGTTATAGGATGGTAATTGATTTCCGCAAATTAAATAAAGCTACTAAAAAGATCATTACCCCTTACCTTTTATCGATCCAATGCTAGAAAGATTATCCAAACATACACATTTTTGCTTTCTAGATGGTTATTCTGATTTCTCTCAAATACCTGTGTCAGCCAATGATGAATCAAAGACTACTTTTACTTGCCCTTTTGGTACTTTTGCTTATAGACGTATGCCTTTTGGTTTATGTAATGCACTTGCTACCTTTCAAAGATGCATGATGGCTATATTCTATAACTTTTGTGAAAAGATTTGTGAGGTTTCCATGGACGATGTTTCCATCTATGGGTCCTCTTTTGATGATTGCTTAAGCAACCTTGATCGAGTTTTGCAGAGATGTGAAGAAACTAATCTTGTCTTGAATTGGGAAAAGTGCCACTTTATGGTTAATGAAGGTATTGTATTGGGGCATAAAGTTTTTGAAAGAGGCATTGAGGTTGATAAAGCCAAGGTTGATGCTATTGAAAAGATGTCATGTCCCAAGGACATCAAAGGTATAAGAAGTTTCCTTGGCCATGCCAGTTTTTATAGGAGGTTCATTAAGGACTTCTCAAAAATTTCTCGGCCTCTGACTAATTTATTACAAAAAGATATACCATTTGTTTTCGATGATGATTGCGTAGAAGCATTTGAAATACTTAAGAAAGCATTGATCTCTGCACCTATTGTTCAGCCACCTGATTGGAATTTACCCTTTGAAATTATGTGTGATGCTAGTGATTATGCTATAGGTGCTGTTCTAGGGCAAAGAGTTGATAAGAAATTAAATGTTATTCAAGATGCTAGTAAGACTCTAGATAATGCTCAGAGAAATTATGCCACTACTGAAAAAGAATTCCTAGCAGTTGTATTTGCTTGTGATAAGTTTAGACCATATATTGTTGATTCTAAAGTAACTATTCACACGGATCATGATGCTATTAAATACCTTATGGAAAAGAAAGATGCTAAACCTAGACTTATTAGATGGGTTCTCCTGCTACAAGAATTTGATTTGCATATTATTGATAGAAAGGGAGCTGAGAACCCCATTATAGACAACTTGTCTAGGTTAGAAAATGTTCCTAATGACCCACTACCTATTGATGATAGCTTTTGTAGCGACCAGACCTCAAACAGTCTGATCTCTGTGCTCCGGTGTCATCCCTGGATCAGTAATGCTGACACCACACAGTACTCGGAGTATTTATAGCAGAGTAGCAATCACACACTTATTACATCGAGTGTCTCAAAAGAGAACTTATTACAATAAATATGGCTTAAGGCCATCTAACAACGTTAACAGTTGAAGGCTTGGAAGATAGGTGAGTCCATCAACTCCAACGGCATCACTGAGTATAGAACCACGACCTAAAAACTCCTTAATCGTCGTCTGAAAAGTCTGCAACATTAACGTTGCAACCCGAAAACGGTTCAGCACATGGAATATGCTGGCAAGGTAACACATAGAGAGTAAAGGAATGCAACAGCTATACTATATGCATATTTGGCCGGTGGAAAGCTCTATGGTTACAGTTTTTGCGTAAAGCCAATTTTTCCCTACTTCAAAGGAATAAGTTTAATTACTATCATGGTGGTTGTTAAACATTGAGAATGGTTGACAGCATTCTCAATCCCAATTAGGCATCATCATTAACCCATCAACATTAATTTTAGAGTAACATGTTGAGATTCACATGAAAATCCAAGTACTAGATACTCAAGATGTCCATAACCGGGGACACGGCTAACCATGATTAGTTTGTTACACTCTGCAGAGGTTTGCGCACTTTTCCCCACAAGACTCGATCGCCTCCGTTTGTTTTCTCGCACTACATGGTGTTTGAGAAGACGGATGACCGAGACATGGTCTTTCAGAAGCGCTAGCACCTTACGATCGGGTAGACCGTACCACCTACATCCCCTACATCTTCTAGTCTACCACTGTAAGAGTTCGCACAACTTAATCAACTATGCCAGAGCCCATAATGGCTTGTGGCTGCACACGGAAGTTTCTAGTATGAATAATCTCATGATCCCTTTGAGCCTGGGTGGCGGTCCAAAAGAAAAACAGGCAAGTCCTGGAATACCCAGGTGCCTCAATCCACCGAGATGTGTGTTTAGGTTGCCACCTTAGATAAACCATTAATTAACAATCTCACATCTGTCATGGATATCACTCACCCAATCCACGTCTACTAGCATAGCATGGCATAATAAGCAAACGTAGAAGTGACTCCCAAAGGTTTGATAATAAACAGGTAATAGGTACTACCTCATCTACTTCCCATCCCACAATTTAGTTAGATCCTAATCATGCAATGTGTGAGGATTGATCTAATGCAATAAAACTGGGTTGTAGAAAAAGGTATGATCAAAGTGTTACTTGCCTTGCTGATGATCCGCGAAACCTAGCTAGAGATTCAAACAAACAGGCGGCGCACTCCGGGTATTCTATCGTAGACAAACAAACAAGCATACAATAAGTACTCATCTAATGCACAGGTAAAACTCAAATAGAAGATCTAACCAGAAAGTTCAACTTAAGAACCCTAGTTTGCAAAAAGAATCAAATCGAACGAAGCAAAAGAAATCAAACGGCGAAAAAAAACAACTTCGTTCTAGTAATCTGGATCTAAATCAAATTTTACAGTAGAAAAAACTTTTTTAAGTTGATTATTCGGAAAGAGGGTTTCAAGACGAAACTCCAGGCGCTTGAATCGCCTGATTCGGATAAACGAGCGAAAAGTTATACTAAAATGAAAATCGGATCAGAAATCGCAATCAGAAAATAACCTCGGAAAAACCGACAAAAAAAGAAAAACGACGAACGAATTTTTTTTAAACGGCACGGATTTTGAGGGCGGCGTACCTCGGGCGACGCGCGGCTCCAGCGGATCAGCGGCGGCGGCTGGCGGCGGCTGGGCCTAGGGTTTCGGGGCAGCTGGCCTTCGGGCTGGTGTGGGCTGGGGGCTCGGGTGCAGCGCTATATAAAGGCGCTCCCGGGCGGAGTCCCGCTCGGGTACGGCCCAAAGTCGGTTTCCTTTTTTTTAATAATTATGCTCGGAAGAAAAATAAAAAGAAATACTAAACGGACTCCAAAAATCATGAAATAAATTTTCCCGGGTTTCTAAAATCCAGCCCGATAAAGTGAACATTTATTTGGGCCCTAAATGCAATTTTGAAAAACGCGCATTTTTCCTAAATTCAAATAAAATACCAAAAACTCCGAAATAAATCTTATTTGATTTTTTTATTTAATCCTAAATATTTCTATATTTTGGGAAAGTCATTTTATTCCCTCTCTCATATTTTTGTAATAGAAAAAATTGATGATAAAATAAATAAAATCAAATGATCCTCTTTACAAAATTTGAGAAAACTCAAATATGTAAATAACGAATTCCCCAACTCTCTCCGTGGGTCCTTGAGTTGCTTAGGATCAAAACCAAAAGCAAAATAAAATATGATATGCATGATGATCTAATGTATAACATTCCAAATTGAAAATTTGGGATGTTACAGCTTTCCTGATGAACAATTAAATGTCATAAATGCTTCTCATACTGCTCCATGGTATGCTGATTATGCTAATTACATTGTTGCTAAATTTATAAGACCTAGTTTCACATACCAGCAAAAGAAAAAGTTCTTCTATGATTTGAGGCATTACTTTTGGGATGACCCACATCTTTATAAAGAAGGAGTAGATGGTGTTATTAGACGTTGTGTACCTGAGCATGAACAGGAACGGATCCTACGCAAGTGTCATTCTGAAGCTTATGGATGACACCATGCTGGAGATAGAACTCCACACAAGGTATTGCAATCCGGTTTTATTGGTCTACTCTCTTCAAGGATGCCCGTAAGTTTGTCTTGTCTTGTGATGAATGTCAAAGAATTGGTAATATTAGTACATGTCAAGAAATGCCTATGAATTATTCACTTGTTATTGAACCATTAGATGTTTGGGGCTTTGATTATATTGGACCTTTTCCTGCCTCCAATGGATACACACATATTTTTGTTGTTGTTGCTTACGTTACTAACTGGGTAGAAGCTATTCCAACTAGTAGTGCTGATCATAACACCTCTATTAAGATGCTTAAAGAAGTTACTTTTCCAAGGTTTGGAGTCCCTAGATATTTAATGACTGATGGTGGTTCACATTTTATTCATGGTGCTTTCCGTAAAATGCTTGCTAAATATGATGTTAATCATAGAATTGCATCTCCTTATCACCCACAGTCTAGTGGTCAAGTAGAATTGAGTAATAGAGAACTCAAATTAATTTTGCAAAAGACTGTTAATAGATCTAGAAAGAATTGGTCCAAGAAACTTCATGATGCTTTGTGGACCTATAGAACTACATATAAAAATCCTATGGGTATGTCTCTGTATAAAATGGTTTATGGAAAAGCATGTCACTTACCTCTAGAACTAGAACATAAGGCATATTGGGCTATCAAAGAGCTCAATTATGATTTCAAACTTGCTGGTGAGAAGAGGTTATTTGACATTAGCTCACTTGATGAATGGAGGACCCAAGCCTGTGAGAATGCCAAATTATTTAAAGAAAAAGTTAAAATTTGGCATGACAAAAGGATACAAAAGCATGAGTTTAATGTAGGTGATTACGTATTATTATACAACTCTCGTTTAAGATTTTTTGCAGGAAAACTTCTCTCTAAATGGGAAGGTCCTTACGTTATCGAGGAGGTCTATCGTTCCAGTGCCATAAAAATCAACAACTTCGAAGGCACAAATCCGAAGGTGGTGAACGGTCAAAGAATTAAACATTATATCTTAGGTAATCCTATAAATGTTGAAACCAATGTTATTGAAACCGTAACCCCGGAGGAATACATAAGGGACACTTTCTGGAACATTGCAGACTCCGAAAAGGAATAGGTATGTGGTACAGTAAGTAAACCGACTCCAAAACAGTTCTAATGGCAATTTTCTTCCGTTTTGGAATATTTAGAAAATTAGAAAACTAAGAAGCAGTCCGGGAAGGACACAAGGGCTCCACGAGGGAGGAGGGCGCGCCCTACCCCCCTGGGTGCGCCCCCTACCTCGTGGTCACCTCGTGTGCTCTCCGGACTCCGTTTTCGTACACGACACGGTAAAAATTCATTATATAATCTCCTGGAGGTTTTGACTCCCGTATCACACAAAAAACTCCTATCTTTATTTCAAGCTGTCCTGCTGCAGATTTGAGCAACATGTTGTCCCAGGATTCGGGAGGAGAGAGCTATGTGGTTGATTACCTTGCTGATCCTAAAGTTTATGGGGATGTGGAGCGTTGTGGTTGGACTCGGAAGAAGAAGAGGACTATGAACCTAAGGGAAAGGAGGAAACGAGCTCAGATGAAGATGAAGTCCCACTACCTCAACTTGGGGACATGCATGTGGAGTTCAAAAAGTCAATTCTCCCTGATAGAGTAAAGAAACCTAAGATCGAGTTTATCCCTTTTCGCCTCTTGTAGGAAAACAAACAGGAACTATGCAAAAAGATACTGAGCTTGGAGCAGGAGATCGAGGACCTAAGGGACCAAAATTCTGTCCTCAAGCGCAAATTAAGGAAGAAACCTACGCCATCAACAAAACCACCATCTTCTTCACCAACAAAGAAGAACTGAGTATCTGGTATGGGCACTCCCCTTGGCAACTGCCAAGCTTGGGGGAGTGCCCCAGTATCGTATCACCATCACTTTTATCTTTACCACTTTTCTTAGCTTGATCCTTTTGGTAATATCTTGATCTAGTAGTATAAAGTTTTTAGTATGATCTATTTGTGAGTTTTTCTTTATGATCCTTCTATGTAATCGAGTCCGTGAGCTATATAATAAAGATTAGTATTGATTCGAGGGCTTGATTATTTTGCCATGATTTTAAGTGAATAAAAGAAAAGAGAAAGAATAAAAAGAAACAAAAAGATCATATGGACCTTATGGAGAGTAATGAGCTCACATAGAAAGAGTATGATGAATAAAAGTTGTTGAGAGTTAACAAACATAGTTTTGGTCATCGTTGCAATTAATAGGAAGTAATAAAGAAAGAGAGGTCTTCACATATAAATATACTATCTTGGACATCTTTTATGATTGTGAGCACTCATTAAAATATGACATGCTAAAGAGTTGACGTTGGACAAGGAAGACAACGTAATGGGTTATGTTTTCTTACATCTGAGATAAATTATATTGCCATGGATCTTCCAACATGGTTGAGCTTGCCTTTCCCCCTCATGCTAGCCAAATTCTTTGCACCAAGTAGAGATACTACTTGTGCTTCCAAACACCCTTAAACCAGTTTTGCCATGAGAGTCCACCATACCTACCTATGGATTGAGTAAGATCCTCCAAGTAAGTTGTCATCGGTGCAAGCAATAAAAAATTGCTCTGTAAATATGTATGACTTATTACTGTGGGAGAAAATAAGCTTTATACGATCGTGTGATATGGAAGAAATAAAAGCGACGGACTGCATAATAAAGGTCCATATCACAAGTGGCAATATAAAGTGACATTCTTTCGCATTAAGATTTTGTACATCCAACTATAAAAGCGCATGACAACCGCTGCTTCCCTCTGCGAAGGGTCTATCTTTTACTTATATCTTCTACCTTGCATAAGAGTCATGGTGATCTTCACCCTTCCTTTTTACATTTTATCTTTTGGCAAGCACAACATGTTGGAAAGATCCTGGTATATATGGCTAATTGGATGTGAGTTTTCATGAACTATTATTGTTGACATTACCCTTGAGGTAAAATGTTGGGAGGCAAAACTATAAGCCCCTATCTTTCTCTGTGTCCGATTAAAACTCCATACCCATAAGTATTGCGTGAGTGTTAGCAATTGTGAAAGACTATATGATAGTTGAGTATGTGGACTTGCTGAAAAGCTCTTATATTGACTCTTTCCTATGTTATGATAAATTGCAATTGCTCCAATGACTGAGATTACAGTTTGTTAGTTTTCAATGAAGTTTATGATTCATACTTGAAATTGTGATTGAATTATTACTCTAGCATAAGAGATCATATGACAAGAATTATATAAGTTGTTTTTCTAAGAATGATCATGATGCCCTCATGCCCATATTTTATTTTTATCGACACCTCTATCTCTAAACATGTGGACATATTTTTCGATTTCGGCTTTCTCTTGAGGACAAGCGAGGTCTAAGCGTGGGGGAGTTGATACGTCCATTTTGCATCATGCTTTTATATCGATATTTATTGCATTATGGCCTGTTATTACACATTATGTCACAATACTTATGCCTATTCTCTCTTATTTTACAAGGTTTACATAAAGAGGGAGAATGCCGGCAGCTGGGATTCTGGGCTAGAAAAGGAGAAAATATTAGAGACCTATTCTGTACAGCTCCAAAAGTCCTGAAACTTCACGGAAGTCATTTTCAGAATATATAAAAAATACTAAGCGCAAGAAGTTCACTAGGCGGGCCACACCCTGCCAACGAGGGTGGGGGCGCGCCCTACCCCCCTAGGCGCGCCCCCTACCTCGTGGGCCCCATGGTGGCCCTCTGATGACCATCTTCTACTATATGGAGTCTTTCGATGAGGAAAACATCATAAGCCATCTTTCCAGACGAGACTCCGCCGCCACGAGGCGGAACCTTGGCGGAACCAATCTAGGGCTCTGGCCGAGATGTTCTGTCGGGGAAACTTCCCTCCGGAATGGGGAAATCATCGCCTTCGTAATCACCAACGCTCCTCTCATCAGGAGAGGGCAATCTCCATCAACATCTTCACCAGCACCATCTCCTCTCAAAACCCTAGTTCATCTCTTGTATCCAATTCTTGTCTCCAAGTCTGGGATTGGTACCTGTGGGTTGCTAGTAGTGTTAATTACTCTTTGTAGTTGATGCTAGTTGGTTTATTTGGTGGAAGATCATATGTTCAGATCCTATATGCACATTAATACCCCTCTGATTATGAACATGAATATGCTTTGTGAGTAGTTACGTTTGTTCCTGAGGACATGGGAGAAGTCTTGCTATTAGTAGTCATGTGAATTTTGTATTCGTTCGATATTTTGATGAGATGTATGTTGTCTCTCCTCTAGTGGTGTTATGTGAACGTCGACTACATGACACTTCACCATTATTTGGGCCTAGAGGAAGGCATTGGGAAGTAATAAGTAGATGATGGGTTGCTAGAGTGACAGAAGCTTAAACCCTACTTTATGCATTGCTTCATAAGGGGATGATTTGGATCCATATGTTTCATGCTATGGTTAGGTTTACCTTAATACTTTTGTTGTAGTTGCGGATGCTTGCAATAGGGGTTAATCATAAGTGGGATGTTTGTCCAAGTAAGGGCAGCACCCAAGCACCGGTCCACCCACATATCAGATTATCAAAGTACCGAACTCGAATCATATGAACGTGATGAAAACTAGCTTGACGATAATTCCCATGTGTCCTCGAGAGTGCTTTTATCTATATAAGAGTTTGTCCAGGCTTTTCCTTTGCTACAAAAAGGATTGGGCTACCTTGCTGCACTTTATTTACTTTTGTTACTTGTTGCTCGTTACAAATTATCCTATGAAAAAACTATCTGTTACCTATTATTTCAGTGCTTGCAGAGAATACCTTGCTGAAAACCGCTTATCATTTCCTTCTGCTCCTCGTTGGGTTCGACACTCTTACTTATCGAAAGGACTACGATAGATCCCCTATACTTGTGGGTCATCACCCATCAATATTATCAGCCAAGAGATCTTTAACCATAGCAATTTTAGGTTCAACTTTAATTTGCTCAGGGGATTTAGGTGTCTTAATATTACTTTTGTTGACCACAGTTGAAGCTTTAGCATGATTCTTTATTCTAACAGGGAAAGGTGGTTTCTCAACATAAGTAGTAGGAACAATAGGATCATCATAAATGATAGTCTTTTCTTCAACTTTAATAGGTGCAACTACTTCTATTTCAATGGGAGGATTGTATTTAAACCACTTCTCCTTACAGAGATCAACATTAGTAGCAAAATATTCATAGAAAGAAGCTACTATCTCAGAGTCAAGTCCATATATAGTGCTAAATTTACGGAAAGCATCGGTATCCATAAAAGATTTAACACAATCAAACTTAGGTGTTATACCTGACTCCTTACCTTCGTCGAGATCCCAATCTTCAGAGTTGCGTTCAATTCTCTCCAATAAATTCCATTTGAATTCAGTAGCCTTCATCATAAAGGAACTAGTACAAGAAGTATCGAGCATGGAGCGATTGTTGTCAGAAAGCCGAGCATAAATTTTTTGAATAATCATTTCTCTTGAGAGCTCATGATTGGGGCATGAATATAACACTGAATTAAGCCTCCCCCAAGCTTGAGCGATGCTTTTCCTTCGCAAGGCCAAAATATATATATATAATTACGATCACGATGAACAAGATGCATAGGATAAAACTTCTGATGGAATTCCAATTTCAACCGTTTATAGTCCCATGATCCCATATCATCACATAGCCTATACCATGTCAATGCATCTCCCTTCAAAGATAAAGGGAAGACCTTCTTCTTGATAACATCATCAGGCATACCTGCAAGCTTAAATAATCCACAAACTTCATCCACATAGATTAAGTGCAAATCGGGATGCAATGTTCCATCTCCTGCAAAAGGATTAGCTAGCAGTTTCTCTATCATACCTGAAGGAATTTCAAAGTGAACATTTTTGGTAGGTTCAGTAGGTTGAGGAATAACTAATTGTGGTTCCGGGCGAGGTGAAGATACCCTGAACAAACCCCTCAAAGCATTATGTTCCATAGTAACAAGTGACAGTAAATTTCAGCACACTATATAAATTTTTCCTTACCAAATTCTACCTACCAAAGGTGCTTCACTCCCCGGCAACGGCACCAGAAAAGAGTCTTGATGACGCACAAGTGTAGGGGATCTATCGTAGTCCTTTCAATAAGTAAGAGTGTCGAACCCAACAAGGAGCAGAAGGAAATGATAAGCAGTTTTCAGTAAGGTATTCTCTACAAGCACTGAAATTATCGGTAATAGATAGTTTTGTGATAAGGTAATTTGTAACGAGTAGCTGGTAATAAAAGTAAATAAGGTGCAGCAAGATGGCCCAATTCTTTTTGTAGCAAAGGACAAGCCTGGACAAACTCTTATATGAAGGAAAGCGCTCCTGAGGACACATGGGAATTATCGTCAAGCTAGTTTTCATCACGATCATATGATTCGCGTTCGGTACTTTGATAATTTGATATGTGGATGGACCAGTGCTTGGGTACTGCCCTTACTTGGACAAGCATCCCACTTATGATTAACCCCTTTTGAAAGCATCCGCAACTACAACAGAAGTATTAAGGTAAACCTAACCATAGCATGAAACATATGGATCCAAATCAGCCCCTTACGAAGCAACGCATAAACTAGGGTTTAAGCTTCTGTCACTCTAGCAACCCATCATCTACTTATTACTTCCCAATGCCTCCCTCTAGGCCCAAACAATGGTGAAGTGTCATGTAGTCGACGTTCACATGACACCACTAGAGGGATGACAACATACATCTTATCAAAATATCGAATGAATACCAAATTCACATGACTACTAATAGCAAGACTTCTCCCATGTCCTCGGGAACAAACGTAACTACTCACAAAGCATATTCATGTTCACAATCAGAGGGGTATTAATATGCATAATGGATCTGAACATATGATCTTCCACCAAGTAAACCAACTAGCATCAACTACAAGGAGTAATCAACACTACTAGCAACCCATAGGTACCAATCTGAGGTTTGGATACAAAGATTAGATACAAGAGATGAACTAGGGTTTGAGATGAGATGGTGCTGGTGAAGATGTTGATGGAGATTGACCCCACCCGATGAGAGGATCATTGGTGATGACGATGGTGATGGTTTCCACCAAGGTTCCGCCTCGTGGCGGCGGAGTCTCGTCCCGAAAGCTTGCTTCTGATTTTTTTTCTCGATGGAAGACTCCATATAGCAAAAGATGGGCATCGGAGGGCCACCAGGGGGGCCATGAGGTAGGTGGCGCGCCCCCACCCTCATGTCTGATGGGTGCCCCTCTTCTGGTACTTCTTGTGCTCAGTATATTTTTATATATTCTAAAAAGTGCTCCCGTGAAGTTTCAGGACTTTTGGAGATGTGTTGGATAGGTCTCTAATATTTGCTCCTTTTCCAGCCCAGAATTCTAGCTGCCGGCATTCTCCCTCTTTATGTAAACCTTGTAAAATAAGAGAGAATAGGCATAAATATTGTGACATAATGTGTAATAATAGCCCATAATGCAATACATATCGATATAAAAGCATGATGCAAAATGGACGTATCACATGCCGGCGAGGAGGGCTCCTTGGCCAAAACTGGAGGGAGGGATCGAAAGAGGAGACGGAGGCACACCTGCCCGTACCCGTAGGTTAGCTAGGGGTGGTCGGACGGTGTCGGAACGGCCTCTCCAGCGGCAACAGAAAGCAGAGGTCGCCGGAGTTGGAGACGATGGCGACTAGAGGCAGCACCGGGGGATCCAACCGGGCGAAACGGCACCACCGAGGCACGGCGGAGGCCCCGGAAGGGTGGCCTGAGCCTGGGGGATGCTGGAGCTATGGAGACGACCCTAGGGGATCGCCGGCGAGCTCGGGATCGGGGACGGAGGCCCGCAGCCTGCCCGGCCGGGCTACGGCTTTCTACGAGTTTGTGGAGTGTGTGTGAGGAGTGGATGATGCTTGAGGAGGCTAGGGAGAGCTCTATTTATAGCCGAGCGATGAGAGGGGCTCGGGCTCCGCGGGAGGACACCTGGACACGGTGCCTGGCGACGAACGATGTCAGTGAGCGAGGGGGAAGGCGACGCAGCTCATGCGGGCACTGTGGGTGAGCGGAGACGAGCACAGGGGCGAGGGGGTGGCGACGAACACACTGTGTAGCGCACTGTTGGGTTGGCCGGACCACGCCCGTGCTCGCTGAGGCGAGCCCCGGCGTCGGCGAGCGCCAGGAGAGAGTTATGAGGGTTGGGACGATGATCGGGGTGCAGTTTGGCAAGGTTTGGCAGGCGGGGAAGCGATCACGCGAGCAACAGAGGCGCGGGCGCGATGCGGAGCGCGTCGGCTATATGCCAGCAAGCCTGGACGAACGCGGTCACCGCGTGAACTCTGACCTTAGGACGAGCTAAGCCAAAACTTCATGTCTGGCGTGTATTCCATGGTAGATTGAGAGGTTACCACACTTTGGTTTGAGCTCAGGCGCAGTAACATGGATTTCAACTTCCTGGTAAGTTTGTGGACAATAACTTTAAGAGCTTACTATGGTCCAAATACTGAGAGTTGGGAGCTGGGCTTTGGAGTTTAGCAATCATCTACTAAGGTCATGATGCATAAGAAAATTCAGCAACAAATGAGAAAGTAAAATGGTAGTTGTTGTAGAAACTACCATTTCTGTCCAGAACAGAAAATGTTTTCTGTAGCAAAAATATTCCAAAAAGTGATGAAATATTTTTGCTTGGGAAGGTTCCCTAGGGTTCAAAGAATATTTGGAAATTTTCTCAGATATTTGTGGGCAAGAAAAATTGGGGTTGCTTTCGAACACAAGGGGCTAGTTAGGGTTTTAGAGAGAAAATGAATATTTTTCATTAGAAAAATATTCATAATATTATTTTGAGATGGATCAGAGAAGAAATGATGGCTTAGGGAGAGAAATAAGTCACTTGGGTGAAAGTCAAGGAGGTACCCAAGTGTTTAAGTCCATCTGAAGTGATTCAAAAAATTTCAAATTCAAATCCAAACCAACTGAAAATCAGGCAAAGAGAAGAGGGCAAAAACCAGGCTGTCACATTTGTTTGGTGGAATTTACGCAACCGGTTTAGCTAATTTTCTTGAGGTACCCATACATGGATATGATATTGATTTTCCTCCTGCTTATCTAGATTAGAATGCTATGGTTTGTCATCAGTTTGTTGAGAGGAGCGATTAGTTCCTCCAGTACCGACTAATCTTTGACAAACGACGCCTCGTCCACGTTGCTCTCCCTGCTCCTGCTTTCCTTGATTTTCAGATAAAAGGGAGATATGCTATAATCAGGAAGGAGGCGAGCGAGTACGAAAGGAGAACGGAGGCAGCTCGCCTCCAAGCTGCAGCTCATGAGGCAATTGCCGCTGCATCCGAGTACGACCCCACCTACAACTTTGATCCATGGGCATAGACCAACTTAGTCCAAAATCCTAAGCTTGGGGAGTACGTATTTCTCACTGACATTACATTTATGTTCACACACTCATGCCAATTGTCGGTGCTCATACTTTTTCATTGTATCATCCATGCTAGTTTATTTTCTTTTTAAGCTTTCTTCTTGTGTGTTTGAAAAACCTTAAGAAAAACCAAAAAATTAGTTGTAGCTTTTAGTTAGTTTACTTTCCATACATGTAGTAGTAGTAATAAAAAACCCAAAAAGATTTCTCGTTCTTCTTTTGCTTGTTGGGAGCTTTCCCGTGTAAATAGTTTTATTTCTTTTCTTTGGGGGTCGAGAGGACAAGACCTTAATGAAAATGTTAAGTGGCTCTTATATGCATTATTGTTGATCTAACAAAGAGACCATATTACTTGTCTTCTCCCTTGAGTTGAATGCTTGCAGATTCCAGCTTACTCCAATGCACGTGCACTATTATTATTATCCACACCGTTCGGTCGTGCAAGTGAAAGGCAATAATGACGATATATGATGAACTGATTGAGATGAGAAAAGCTGGTATGAACTCGACCTCTCTTGTTTTTGTAAATATGATTAGTCCATCGTTCCTGATTCAACCTATTATGAATGAAACATGTTTGCAATGACAATTAGAGATTATAGTTGCTTATGTGTAACGCCCCAAGACCGGAACTTCAGACGCCTTCCATGTTTTTCCGAGTTTCATCATGCGAGTTGTTGGTTTGTTGCATTCATCATTGCATCATTTGCATTGCATCATGTCATCATGTCATTTAATTTTTAAAAAAACTCAACCAATTAAATTGTATGGATCTTCGATTCATTTAAATTGAGGGAACTAACATGGTGGTTTCTCTTTAAAACATACCCTCCCGATATTTAGGGAGATATTATAAAATATTCCATTGTTTTGGAATCACCCATGAACCCACTTGCATATTAAATCCCTTGGCCTTTTCTTCTTCAAGTTTTGACTCTCTAGCCATGCCAATAATTCTTTTACCATTTTCCAGAGATCTACCAAAATTCACAACATTTTTGGATACTCCAAAACCTTGTCCTAGTTCAAACCCATTGGAATTAAATTCAAATGATTTTGAATTCTTATCGTTCGATCTGGCCTTTTCCAATTTTCTCAGACCAAGCATATTTTTGTGAGTCCGGGGAAATTATCCCCGTGCCCAAATTCCTTCTCCAACCTTTTATTTCTCTTATTTCTTTCTTTGCTATTTGCTGGTTCTGGCAAATAAAAAGAAATGAGTAAGAGAGTAGGAGAGAGCAGCCCAGCAGGCCTATGGCCGTTTCCCTCTCCGCTGGCCACATGGGCCTCCCACCAGGCCCATCCTTTCCCCGCAGCCCAGTCACTCCTCTAACCCTAGGCGCCTGAACCCTCTCCCTCTCGTACTCCTGCGCCGACGCCACGCTCACACGCACAGAGTGCTTGCCCTCTCCTCGTTTCCCTCCTCCCACACGCACGCACTAGAGAGAGGGATCCCGATCCCCATGGCCACGCTCCCCCGCACCCGATTCCTCTACCGGCAACCTCCTCTGCGCCGCCTCTCCTCTTGCTTCTCCTCGTCGCCATCTTATGCACCCCGGCCCCCTCGTCATTGCTTCGCCTGTCCCCGGTCACCGGTGCCCTTGCCGGAGCTTCTGCGAGCGGTCCGGCGTCCCTGCTTCTCCTCGTCACCGGAGAGCCGCGCCGGCCTCCATGAGCCGCCGAAGCCCAGCACTTCACCGCCGCCTCTCACCATCCTGCTTCTCCTCCTCACTTCGACCGCGCGCCCGTTCTCCTCTACGCCATCTTCATCGAACCAGACGGACGAACCAGCGAACCGCCGGCTCTTGCACCTGCTGCTTCGCGCCAAATTCGCCTCCGCCAGCCGGTCCGCCTCAGCACCTCCTCCTGCCTCGTCCTTGTTCCCACGCCGCCACCGTCTTTTGTTGCACACCAAGTTGGCCATGCCTTGCTACCTCTTGTAACGTGCCATGACTCAAGTCCTACGACCACCACGAGGATTCGCCGACACCATCAAGTTTGAGACTGCTCCGAACCATGTCGTCTCGCCGGATCGTCAACACCGTTCGGGATTCACCAAGTACCACTACGCCCGGAGACCTTGGGTCTGTCAAGTTCCCCTACGACCCGGGTACAACTACATGGGTTCACCAAGTGCCCTTTTGGTTACGCCAAGTTCAACTGCATCGACTAGGTAAGGTGACGACCCCGGCCATCTACGGAGAGTGTATGACTACAAACGTGTACCCCTACCATCGACCCGCGAAGACCCCGTGGATGTCAAGTTCTGTGTCGTGACCTCAAACTTCTATGAAAACATTGTACGACTACTTCTGTGTTTTATGAGATGAACCCCGCGTTTGCATCGTGTTTGAAATTGTCGCTTGCATGGTCCTCCTCGTTGCCATGCTGTCCACCCGTGGGAACCCGGTAACCGGGATCACCCCACCATCTTTTGCACGCTCCCTCCACACTTCCTTTGCACCGGTATCTTCATGAGCTACCGGAACCGTTATGTTGCCGTGGCAACATTTTCGGATTCGTTCCCGTGGCCCCTTTTCCTTCCGCCATGGCGACAAATGCTCCATATCATGTTCATATCAACATTTTCATAAAATTGCTTAAAACTTGCAATGTCATCCGCATCATGATAACAACTTCAAGAATGTTTAATTTGTTGTTTGCTTCAAATTGCTAAATGCATATGGGGAATTACCGGAATTGTTGTTTGATGTTTCCGGCCTCATTTAAAATTCCTAACTATGTTTTTTCTCATGCTTCACCCTCTTGCCATGTTTAAACAACATTTAATATTGTCGAGTACCTAACGGGAGAGAACTAAATAAATGTATGTGGTGCTTCGTCAATATGCAACTCGTTGCATATTGAGCTCCACTTAATTTGTAGTATGGTTTGTGCACTTTGCCATGCCATGCATATTTAAACCGGACATGCATCATACTTGTTTGCGCATCATGCCATGTTTATGTGATGGTTGTTTACTATGATGCTTGCTTCTTTCCGGGTTTCTTCTCTCGTTAGCTTCGGTTTCGTTCCAGAGTTGTGAGGATTCGTTCGACTACGTCCGTTTTGTTGGGGAACGTTGCAGAAAACAAAAATTTTCCTACTCGTTTCACCAAGATCCATCTAGGAGTTCATCTAGCAACGAGTCATCGGATGTATCTACATACCTTTGTAGATCGCGCACGGAAGCGTTCAAAGAACGGTGATGATGTAGTCGAACACGACGTGATCCAAATCACCGATGACCAAGCGCCGAACGGACGGCACCTCCGCGTTCAACACACGTACAGGACGGGAGACGTCTCCTCCTTCTTGATCCAGCAAGGGGGAAGGAGAGGTTGACGAAGATCCAGCAGCACGACGGCGTGGTGGTGGATGCAGGGCGTCATAGTAGCAGGGCTTCGCCTATACTATGAGGGAGAGACGTAACGGGGAGAGAGGGAGGCGCCAGGGGCTGGGGTATGAAGTCCCTCCTCTCCCCCACTATATATAGGGGTGCTAGGGGGGGCGTCGGCCCTAGTAGATGGAATCTACTGGGGGGGGCGGCGGCATAGGGTGGGGGGCTTGCCCCCCAAGCAAGGGGGCGCCCCCCTTTAGGGTTTCCCCTCAACCCTAGCCGCATGGGCCCTAGGGGGTGGCGCCCCAGCCCACTATGGGCTGGGTTCCCTCCCACTTCAGCCCATGGGGCCCTCCGGGATAGGTGGCCCCACCCGGTGGACCCCCGGGACCCTTCCGGTGGTCCCGGTACAATACCGGTGACCCCGAAACTTGTCCCGATGGCCGAAACAGCACTTCCTATATATAATTCTTTACCTCCGGACCATTCCGGAACTCCTCGTGACGTCCGGGATCTCATCCGGGACTCCGAACAACATTCGGGCTACTGCATATACATATCTTCACAACCCTAGCGTCACCGAACCTTAAGTGTGTAGACCCTACGGGTTCGGGAGACAAGCAGACATGACCGAGACGACTCTCCGGTCAATAACCAACAGCGGGATCTGGATACCCATGTTGGCTCCCACATGCTCCACGATGATCTCATCGGATGAACAATGATGTCGAGGATTCAATCAACCCCGTATGCAATTCCCTTTGTCAATCGATATGTTACTTGCCCGAGATTCGATCGTCGGTATCCCAATACCTCATTCAATCTCATTACCGGCAAGTCACTTTACTCGTACCATAATGCATGATCCCGTGACCAGACACTTGGTCACTTTGAGCTCATTATGATGATGCATTACCGAGTGGGCCCAGCGATACCTCTCCGTCATACGGAGTGACAAATCCCAGTCTTGATCCATGTCAACCCAACAGACACTTTCGGAGATAGCCGTAGTCTACCTTTATAGTCACCCAGTTACGTTGTGACGTTTGGTGTACCCAAAGCACTCCTACGGTATCCGGGAGTTACACGATCTCATGGTCTAAGGAAAAGATACTTGACATTGGAAAACTCTAGCAAACGAACTATACGATCTTGTGCTATGTTTAGGATTGGGTCTTGTCCATCACATCATTCTCCTAATGATGTGATCTCGTTATCAATGACATCCAATGTCCATAGTCAGGAAACCATGACTATCTGTTGATCAACGAGCTAGTCAACTAGAGGCTTACTAGGGACATGTTGGTGTCTGTTATTCACACATGTATTACGATTTCCGGATAACACAATTATAGCACGAATAAAGAAAATTATCATGAACGAGGAAATATAATAATAATGCTTTTATTATTGCCTCTAGGGAATATTTCCAACAGTCTCCCACTTGCACTAGAGTCAATAATCTAGTTACATTGTGATGAATTGAGCACCCATGGAATTCTGGTGTGGATCATGTTTTGCTCTAGGGAGAGGTTTAGTCAACGGATCCGCTACATTCAGGTCCGTATGTACTTTACAAATCTCTATGTCTCCATCTTGAACATTTTCACGAATGGAGTTGAAGCGACGCTTGATGTGCCTTGTCTTCTTGTGAAACCTGGGCTCCTTGGCAAGTGCAATAGCTCCAGTGTTGTCACAGAAAAGTTTGATTGGCCCCGACGCATTGGGTATGACTCCTAGGTCGGTGATGAACTCCTTCACCCATATTGCTTCATGTGCTGCCTCCGAAGCTTCCATGTACTCCGCTTCACATGTAGATCCCGCCACGATGCTTTGCTTGCAACTGCACCAGCTTACTGCCCCACCATTCAGAATATACACGTATCCGGTCTGTGACTTAGAGTCATCCAGATCTGTGTCGAAGCTAGCGTCGACGTAACCCTTTACGACGAGCTCTTCGTCACCTCCATAAACGAGAAACATTTACTTAGTCCTTTTCAGGTACTTCAGGATATTCTTGACCGCTGTCCAGTGTTCCTTGCCAGGATTACTTTGGTACCTTCCTACCAAACTTACGGCAAGGTTTACATCAGGTCTGGTACACAGCATGGCATACATAATAGCACCTATGGCTGATGCATAGGGGATGACGCTCATCTCTTCTATATCTTCTGCCGTGGTCGGACATTGAGCTGAGCTCAATTTCATACCTTGTAACACAGGCAAGAACCCCTTCTTAGATTGATCCATATCGAACTTCTTCAATATCTTATCAAGGTATGTACTTTGTGAAAGACCTATGAGGCGTCTCGATCTATCTCTATAGATTTTGATGCCTAATATATAAGTAGCTTCTCCAAGGTCCTTCATTGAAAAACTCTTATTCAAGTAGGCCTTGATGCTGTCCAAGAGTTCTATATCATTTCCCATCAAAAGTATGTCATCTACATATAATATGAGAAATGCTACAGAGCTTCCACTCACTTTCTTGTAAACGCAGGCTTCTCCATAAGTCTGTGTAAACCCAAACACTTTGATCATCTCATCAAAGCGAATGTTCCAACTCTGAGATGCTTGCACCAGCCCATAAATCGAGCGTTGGAGCTTGCATACCTTGTCAGCATTCTTAGGATCGACAAAACCTTCCGGCTGCATCATATACAATTCTTCCTTAAGAAAACCATTAAGGAATGGCGTTTTGACGTCCATTTGCCATATCTCATAATCGTAGAATGCGGCAATTGCTAACATGATTCGGACGGACTTTAGCTTCGCTACCGGTGAGAAAGTCTCATCGTAGTCAACCCCTTGAACTTGTCGATAACCCTTAGCGACAAGTCGAGCTTTATAGATGGTCACATTACCATCCGCGTCTGTCTTCTTCTTAAAGATCCATTTATTTTCTATGGCTCGCCATTCAACGGGCAAGTCAGTCAAAGTCCATACTTCCTTTTCATACATGGATCCTATCTCGGATTTCATGGCTTCTAGCCATTTGTCGGAATCCGGGCCCGCCATCACTTCTTCATAGTTCGAAGGTTCACCGTTGTCTAACAACATGATTTCCAAGACAGGGTTGCCATACCACTCTGGTGCGGAACGTGTCCTTGTGGACCTTCGAATTTCAGTAGGAGCTTGATCAGAAGTATCTTGATCATTATCATTAACCTCCTCTCTAGTCAGTGCAGGCACCTCAGGAACATTTTCTTGAGTTGCGCCATTTTCCGGTTCAAGAGGTAATACTTCATCAAGCTCCACTTTCCTCCCACTTACTTCTTTCAAGAGAAACTCTTTCTCTAGAAAGGACCCATTCTTGGCAACAAAGATCTTGCCTTCGGATCTGAGGTAGAAGGTGTACCCAATAGTTTCTTTTGGGTATCCTATGAAGACGCATTTTTCCGACATGGGTTCGAGCTTTTCAGGTTGAAGTTTCTTGACATAAGCATCGCATCCCCAAACTTTTAGAAACGACAGCTTAGGTTTCTTCCCAAACCATAATTCATACGGTGTCGTCTCAACGGATTTCGACGGAGCCCTATTTAAAGTGAATGCGGCAGTCTCTAAAGCATAGCCCCAAAAAGATAGCGGTAAATCGGTAAGAGACATCATAGATCGCACCATATCTAATAGAGTGTGATTACGACGTTCGGACACACCGTTACGCTGAGGTGTTCCAGGCGGCGTGAGTTGTGAAACTATTCCACATTTTCTTAAGTGTGTGCCAAACTCGTGACTCAAGTATTCTCCTCCACAATCTGATCGTAGAAACTTGATTTTCCTGTCACGTTGATTTTCAACCTCACTCTGAAATTCCTTGAACTTTTCAAAGGTTTCGGACTTGTGTTTCATTAAGTAGATATACCCATATCTACTTAAATCATCAGTGAGCGTGAGAACATAACGATAGCCACCGCGAGCCTCAACACTCATTGGACCGCACACATCAGTATGTATGATTTCCAATAAGTCGGTTGCTCGCTCCATTGTTCCTGAGAACGGAGTCTTGGTCATCTTACCCATGAGGCATGGTTCGCACGTGTCAAATGATTCATAATCAAGAGACTCTAAAAGTCCATCTGCATGGAGCTTCTTCATGCGTTTGACACCTATGTGACCAAGGCGGCAGTGCCACAAGTATGTGGGACTATCATTATCAATCTTACATCTTTTGGTACTCACATTATGAACATGTGTAGTATCACGTTCGAGATTCATAAAGAATAAACCATTCACCATAGGAGCATGACCATAAAACATATCTCTCATATAAATAGAACAACCATTATTCTCGGATTTAAATGAGTAGCCATCTCGAATTAAACGAGATCCCGATACAATGTTCATGCTCAAAGCTGGCACTAAATAACAATTATTAAGGTTTAAAACTAATCCTGAAGGTAGATATAGAGGTAGCGTGCCGACGGCGATCACATTGACCTTGGAACCATTCCCGACGCGCATCGTCACCTCGTCCTTTGCCAGTTTCCGCTTATTCCGCAGCCCCTGCTTTGAGTTACAAATGTGAGCAACTGCACCGGTATCAAATACCCAGGAGCTACTACGGACACTAGTAAGGTACACATCAATTACATGTATATCACATATACCTTTTGTTTTGCCGGCCTTCTTGTCTGCTAAGTATTTAGGGCAGTTCCGCTTCCAGTGACCGCTTCCCTTGCAATAAAAGCACTCAGTCTCGGGCTTGGGTCCATTCTTTGGCTTCTTCCCGGCAGCTTGCTTGCCGGGCGCGGCAACCTCCTTGCCGTCCTTCTTGAAGTTCTTTTTACCCTTTCCTTTCTTGAACTTAGTGGTTTTATTGACCATCAACACTTGATGTTCCTTCTTGACTTCTACCTCCGCTGATTTCAGCATTGAGAACAACTCAGGAATGGTCTTTTGCATCCCCTGCATGTTGAAGTTCATCACAAAGCTCTTGTAGCTTGGTGGAAGCGACTGGAGGATTCTGTCAATGACGGCATCATCCGGGAGATTAACTCGCAGCTGAGACAAGCGGTTATGCAACCCAGACATAGTGAGTATGTGCTCACTGACAGAACTATTTTCCTCCATCTTACAGCTGAAGAACTTATCGGAGACTTCATATCTCTCGATCCGGGCATGAGCTTGAAAAACCATTTTCAGCTCTTCGAACATCTCGTATGCTCCATGTCTCTCAAAACGTTTTTGGAGCCCCGGCTCTAAGCTGTAAAGCATGCCGCACTGAACGAGGGAGTAGTCGTCAACACGTGTCTGCCAAGCGTTCATAACGTCTTGGTTCTGTGGGACGGGAGCTTCACCTAGCGGTGCTTGTAGGACATAATCTTTCTTGGCAGCTATGAGGATGATCCTCAGGTTCCGGACCCAGTCCGTATAGTTGCTGCCATCGTCTTTCAGCTTGGTTTTCTCTAGGAACGCGTTGAAGTTGAGGACTACGTGGGCCATTTGATATACAAGACATATTGTAAAATATTTTGGACTAAGTTCATGATAATTAAGTTCATCTAATCAAATTATTAATGAACTCCCACTTAGATTAGACATCCCTCTAGTCATCTAAGTATTACATGATCCGAGTTAACTAGGCCGTGTCCGATCATCACGTGAGACGGACTAGTCAACATCGGTGAACATCTTCATGTTGATCGTATCTTCTATACGACTCATGCTCGACCTTTCGATCTTCTGTGTTCCGAGGCCATGTCTGTACATGCTAGGCTCGTCAAGTCAACCTAAGTGTTTGCATGTGTAAATCTGTCTTATACCCGTTGTATGTGAACGTATGAATAAAACACCCGATCATCACGTGGTGTTTTGAAACAGCGAACTGTCGCAACGGTGCACAGTTAGGGGGAACACTTCTTGAAATTATTATGAGGGATCATCTTATTTACTACCGTCGTTCTAAGTAAACAAGATGCAAAACATGATAAACATCACATGCAATGAAATAATAAACGTGACATGATATGGCCAATATCACATAGCTCCTTTGATCTCCATCTCGGGGCTCCATGATCATCTTGTCACCGGCTTGACACCATGATCTCCATCATCATGATCTCCATCATCGTGTCTCCATGAAGTTGCTCGCCAACTATTACTTCTACTACTATGGCTAACGCGTTTAGCAATAAAGTAAAGTAATTTACATGGCGTTTCTCAATGACACGCAGGTCATATAAAAGAATAAAGACAACTCCTATGGCTCCTGCCGGTTGTCATACTCATCGACATGCAAGTCGTGATTCCTATTACAATAGCATGAACATCTCATACATCACATATAGATCATTCATCATTCATCACAACTTTGGCCATATCATATCACAAACCACTTGCTGCAAAAACAAGTTAGACGTCCTCTAATTGTTGTTGCAAGTTTTACGTGGCTGAATTAGGGTTCTAGCAAGAATGACTTCTTAACTACGTTAAAGACACAACGTGATTTGTCAACTTCTATTTACCCTTCATAAGGACCCTGTTCATCGAATCCGCTCCAACTAAAGTGGGAGAGACAGACACCCGCAAGCCACCTTATGCAACTAGTGCATGTTCGTCGGTGGAACCGGTCTCACGTAAGCGTACGTGTAAGGTTGGTCCGGGCCGCTTCATCCCACAATGCCGCTGAAGCAAGAAAAGACTAGTAGCGGCAAGAAAGTTGACAAATCTACGCCCACAACAAATTGTGTTCTACTCGCGCAAGAAGAACTACGCATAGACCTAGCTCATGATGCCACTGTTGGGGAACGTTGCAGAAAACAAAAAATTTCCTACTCGTTTCACCAAGATCCATCTAGGAGTTCATCTAGCAACGAGTCATCGGATGCATCTACATACCTTTGTAGATCGCGCACGGAAGCGTTCAAAGAACGGTGATGATGTAGTCGAACATGACGTGATCCAAATCACTGATGACCAAGCGCCGAACGGACGGCACCTCCGCGTTCAACACACGTACGGGACGGGAGACGTCTCCTCCTTCTTGATCCAGCAAGGGGGAAGGAGAGGTTGACGAAGATCCAGCAGCACGACGGCGTGGTGGTGGATGCAGGGCGTCACAGTAGCAGGGCTTCGCCTATACTACGAGGGAGAGACGTAACGGGGAGAGAGGGAGGCGCCAGGGGCTGGGGTATGAAGTCCCTCCTCTCCCCCACTATATATAGGGGTGCTAGGGGGGGCGCCGGCCCTAGTAGATGGAATCTACTGGGGGGGCGGCGGCCTAGGGTGGGGGGCTTGCCCCCCAAGCAAGGGGGCGCCCCCCTTTAGGGTTTCCCCTCAACCCTAGCTGCATGGGCCCTAGGGGGTGGCGCCCCATCCCACTATGGGCTGGGTTCCCTCCCACTTCAGCCCATGGGGCCCTCCGGGATAGGTGGCCCCACCCGGTGGACCCCCGGGACCCTTCCGGTGGTCCCGGTACAATACCGGTGACCCCGAAACTTGTCCCGATGGCCGAAACAGCACTTCCTATATATAATTCTTTACCTCCGGACCATTCCGGAACTCCTCGTGACATCCGGGATCTCATCCGGGACTCCGAGCAACATTCGGGCTACTGCATATACATATCTTCACAACCCTAGCGTCACCGAACCTTAAGTGTGTAGACCCTACGGGTTCGGGAGACAAGCAGACATGACCGAGACGACTCTCCGGTCAATAACCAATAGCGGGATCTGGATACCCATGTTGGCTCCCACATGGTCCACGATGATCTCATCGGATGAACCACGATGTCGAGGATTCAATCAACCCCGTATGCAATTCCCTTTGTCAATCGATATGTTACTTGTCCGAGATTCGATCGTCGGTATCCCAATACCTCATTCAATCTCGTTACCGGCAAGTCACTTTACTCGTACCGTAATGCATGATCCCATGACCAGACACTTGGTCACTTTGAGCTCATTATGATGATGCATTACCGAGTGGGCCCAGCGATACCTCTCCGTCATACGGAGTGACAAATCCCAGTCTTGATCCATGTCAACCCAACAGACACTTTCGGAGATACCCGTAGTCTACCTTTATAGTCACCCAGTTACGTTGTGACGTTTGGTATACCCAAAGCACTCCTACGGTATCCGGGAGTTACACGATCTCATGGTCTAAGGAAAAGATACTTGACATTGGAAAACTCTAGCAAACGAACTATACGATCTTGTGCTATGTTTAGGATTGGGTCTTGTCCACCACATCATTCTCCTAATGATGTGATCTCGTTATCAATGACATCCAATGTCCATAGTCAGGAAACCATGACTATCTGTTGATCAACGAGCTAGTCAACTAGAGGCTTACTAGGGACATGTTGGTGTCTGTTATTCACACATGTATTACGATTTCCGGATAACAAAATTATAGCACGAATAAAGACAATTATCATGAACGAGGAAATATAATAATAATGCTTTTATTATTGCCTCTAGGGCATATTTCCAACACGTTTGTCTTCTTCATGGACTCGTTCTTCTCCTTGCCGGATCTCAGGCAAGATGACCATACCCTAGAAATCACTTCTATCTTTGCTTGCTAGTTGTTTGCTCTATTGCCATGCCGCGCTACCTACCACCTGTTATATCATGCCTCCCATATTGCCATGTCAAGACTCTAACCCACCGTCCTAGCAAACCGTTTTTTCGCTATGTTACCGCTTTGCTCAGCCCCTCTTATAGCGTTGCTAGTTGCAGGTGAAGTTGAAGTTTGTTCCATTTTGGAACATGGATATTGTTGGGATATCATTATTATCTCTTATTTTTAATTAATGCATCTATATACTTGGTAAAGGGTGGAAGGCTCGGCCTTATGCCTAGTGTTTTGTTCCACCCTTGTCGTCCTAGTTTCTGTCATACCGGTGTTATGTTCCTTGATTTTGCGTCCCTTACGCGGTTGGGTGTTATGGGAACCCCTTGACAGTTCGCTTTGAATAAAACTCCTCCAGCAAGGCCCAACCTTGGTTTTACATTTTCCTAACAACCTATACCTTTCCCTTGGGTCAGCCAACCCAAGGGTCATCTTTATTTTAACCCCCCCCCCCGGGCCAGTGCTTCTCTAAGTGTTGGTCCGAACCGAGCCACCTGCAGGGCCACCTCGGGGAAACTCAAGGGATGGTTTTACTCGTAGCCTGTCTCATCCGGTGTTGCCCTAAGAACGAGATACGTGCGACTCCTATCGGGATTGTTGGCACATCGGGTGGCTTTGCTAGTCTTGTTATACCATTGTCGAAATGTCTTGTAACCGGGATTCCGAGACTGGTCGGGTCTTCTCGGGAGAAGGAATATCCTTCGTTGACCGTGAGAGCTTGTGATGGGCTAAGTTGGGACACCCCTGCAGGGTTTGAACTTTCGAAAGCCGTGCCCGCGGTTATGTGGCAGATGGGAATTTGTTAATGTCCGGTTGTAGAGAACTTGACACTTGACTTAATTAAAATGCATCAACCGTGTGTGTAGCCGTGATGGTCTCTTTTCGGCGGAGTCCGGGAAGTGAACATGGTTCTTGTGTTATGCTTGAACGTAAGTAGTTTCCGGATCACTTCTTGATCACTTCTAGTTCACGACCGCTGCGTTGCTTCTCTTCTCGCTCTTATTTGCGTATGTTAGCCACCATATATGCTAGTGCTTGCTGCAACTCCACCTTACTACCCCTTTCCTACCCATAAGCTTAAATAGTCTTGATCTCGCAGGTGTGAGATTGCTGAGTCCTCGTGACTCACAGATACTTCCAAACAGTTTCAGGTGCCAATGATACCAGTGCAGGTGACGCAACCGAGCTCAAGTAGGAGCTCGATGAAGATCTTGTTCGTTGTGTTGTTTCGTTTCTTGTTGATCAGTAGTGGAGCCCAGTTGGGACAATCGGGGATCTAGAATTTGGGGTTGTCTTCTTTTACTATGGTTCCGTAGTCGGACCTTGATTGTATTCTGGATGATGCATGTTAAACTTGTATTTGTGTGAAGTGGCGATTGTAAGGCAACTCTTTATCCCATTCTTATTCAGTACAAGGGATTGTGTGAAGATTACCCCTCTTGCGACAAACCTACCATGCGGCTATGCCTCTAAGTTGTGCCCCGACATGTGGGAGACATAGCCGCATTATGGGTGTTACATTATGCCATGCTTAATTTGCTAAGAGTTTATAATGGTTTACCTTGCGTGCCAACATGCTATTAAAATGGTTGTGATCTGGTATGATAGGGTGGTATCCTCCTTTGAACGATTCGAGTGGCTTGACTTGGCACATGTTCACGCATGTAGTTGAAACAAAATCAACATAGCCTCTACCATATTTATGTTCATGGTGAATTATATCCTACTCATGCTTGCATTCGGTGTTGATTAATTTTAATGCATGTTCATGACTGTTGTCGCTCTCTAGCTGGTTACTTCCCAGTCCCTTTCTAGCCTTCACTTGTACTAAGCGAGAATATTGCTTGTGCATCCAACTCCATAAACCCCAAAAGTTATTCCCTATGAGTCCACCATACCTTCCTATATAAGGTATCTACATGCCGTTCCAAGTAAATTTGTATGTCCCAAACTCTAAACCTTCAAATAAACATTCTGTTTTGTATGCTCGAATAGCTCATGTATCAACTAGGGTTGTATGTATCCTCCATGCTAGGAAGGTTATTCTCAAGAGGAGTGGACTCCGCTCCTCACTCACGAGAAAATGGCTGGTCACCGGGATGCCCAGGCCCATTCTCAAATCAAATCAATAAAATTGCAAACAAAACACCCCCAGGATTGTTGTTAGTTGGAGGCACCCGTTGTTTCGGGCAAGCCATGGATTGATGCTTGTTGGTGGTGGGAGAGTGTAAACTTTACCATTCTGCTTGGGAACCTCCTATGATGTGTGTAGCATGGAAGATATCGAGATCTCTCAATTGTTATGTTGACAATGAAAGTATACCGCTCAAAATATTATTCATCTCTATTTCAAAAACAAGCTCTGGCACCTCTTCAAATCCCTGCTTCCCTCTGCGAAGGGCCTATCTATTTACTTTTATGTTGAGTCATCATCCTCTTATTAAAAATCACTAGCTGGAGAGCACCGATGTCGTTTGCATGTATTATCGTTAGTTTACATTGAGTATGACTTGACTGGATCTCTTTTACCATGAATTACAATGTCTAATCAGTCCTTGATCTTTGAAGGTGCTCTTTATTTATGTTTTGCGGTCTCGGAAAGGGCTAGCGAGATACCATCTTCTTATATCATATTATGATTGTTTTGAGAAAGTGTTGTCATCCGAGATTTATTATTATTGCTTCCTAGTCGATTATGCCATTGATATGAGTAAACATGAGACCTAAATGTTATTGTGAATAGGGTTAGTTCATAATCTTTGCAGAAAACTTGAATGCTAGTTTTACATATTTACAACAGCAAGAGCAAACAAAGTTTGTAAAAGTTTTTCTTTATCACTTTCAGTTTATCAACTGAATTGCTTGAGGACAAGCAAAGGTTTAAGCTTGGGGGAGTTTATACGTCTCCATCGTATCTACTTTTCCAAACACTTTTGCCCTTGTTTTTGACTCTAATTTGCGTGATTTGAATGGAACTAACCCGGACTGACGCTGTTTTTAGCAGAATTGCCATGGTGTTATTTTTGTGCAAAAGTAAAAGTTCTTGGAATGACCTGGAAATCAACGGAGATTATTTTTGGAATATATAAAAAATACTGGCGAAAGAATCAAGGACAGGGGCCCACACCCTATCCACGAGGGTGGGGGCACGCCTACCCCCCTAGGTGCGCCCCCTGCCTCGTGGGCCCCCTGGTGCTCCACCGACGTCAACTCCAACTCCATATATTCGTGTTCGGGGAGAAAAATATAAGAGAGAAGGATTCATTGCGTTTTACGATACGGAGCCGCCGCCAAGCCCTAATCTCTCTTGGGAGGGCTAATCTGGAGTCCGTTCGGGGCTCCGGAGAGGGGAATCCGTCGCCATCGTCATCATCAACCTTCCTCCATCACCAATTTCATGATGCTCACCGCCGTGCGTGAGTAATTCCATCGTAGGCTTGCTGGACGGTGATGGGTTGGATGAGATTTATCATGTAATCGAGTTAGTTTTGTTAGGGTTGGTCCCTAGTATCCACTATGTTCTGAGATTGATGTTGCTATGACTTTGCTATGCTTAATTCTTGTCACTAGGGCCCGAGTTCCATGCTTTCAGATCTGAACATATTATGTTTTCATGAATATATGTGAGTTCTTGATCCTATCTTGCAAGTCTATAGTCACCTATTATGTGTTATGATCCGTTAACCCCGAACTGACAATAATCGGGATACTTACCGGTGATGGCCGTAGTTTCAGGAGTTCATGTATTCACTATGTGTTAATGCTTTGGTCAGATACTCTATTAAAAGGAGGTCTTAATATCCCTTAGTTTCCAATAGGACCCCGCTGCCACGGGAGGGTAGGACAAAAGATGTCATGCATGTTCTTTTCCATAAGCACGTATGACTATATTCGGAATACATGCCTACATTACGTTGATGAACTGGAGCTAGTTCTATGTCACCCTATGTTATAACTGTTGCATGATTGATCGCATCCGACACAATTATCCATCACTGATCCATTGCCTACGAGCTTTTCATATATTGTTCTTCGCTTATTTACTTTTCCGTTGCTATTGTTACAATCACTATAAAACCAAAACTGTTACCGTTACTTTTACTGTTGTTACCACTACTATCATATTACTTTGCTACTAAACACTTGAGAATATACTTTGGCTCCCCTTGTGTCGAATCAATAATTTTGGGTTGAATACTCTACCCTCGAAAACTGTTGCGATCCCCTATAATTGTGGGTTAAATGTCAGAGCCTCAGAAGAAAGGCATCGCAAAAGGCATTGGGGATGCACTATCTCCCAAGAGGGGGGTGCATAGGGCACGGTCGTCTCGAACAAGGGTAGGGTTCGCTTGCTCGTTGGACCAAGTATAGCGTCGGCCATGCATGTAGATGTCGTAGAGCCCGTGATCGGAGATGAAGCGGCGAAAGCGGTTCATCGTTCTACGGGAAACATGATCATTGTTCTTATCAGCCAATGAGGTTATCATGTTGAAGTCGCCACCTATGAGCCAGGGGCCAGAAATGCTTGATCAGAGGTCTTGAAGCTCGGTGAGGAAAGCCAGCTTTGTGTCATCGCCCTGGGGGCCGTAGACACCAGTGACCCTGATACGTCTCCAACGTATCTATAATTTTTGATTGTTCCATGCTATTACACTACAAAAAAAGACACATCCGTGACATTTTGGGCCAAACGAAAAAAATTCTGTCATACATATGACACTTCAATGACGATAATTGTGACAAAACCTGGTATCATCATAGATGTGTTGGGGTCCTACTTCTATGACAGAAAATGGGCTTTTCGTCCTGGGCGGGCCGGAGACGTAGCTGCATGACATTCTTTGGGCCGTCCATGACGGAAAAAACCATGGTAGAAGCGAGGGGGAGGAAAATTTCGGGGACCTCCCAGTTATGGTGGGAGGTCGGGGGCCGAGCGATCCGCGTTTCTCTCGTACACGTATGCGCGTGTGTGCGAGGCCTTGGCTCTAACTGAACCCGAGCGAGGCGTTGGGCTCTAACTGAACCCGAGCAATTGCACTACAGCCTACGCGTTACTGAACCCGAGCGATTGATCGATGGCTGTTAACTGAACCCGATCGAGCGATTCCTTCGCTACTGCTGCTAACTGAAGCCGGTCGATTGGATGAACAGTGAGCGTTGCGGGGGGGTTGGATGAACAGTGAGCGGTGGCGTCGCCTCTGGATGAACAGGACCCCGTGGTGTGGAGGGCTAGATGAACAGTAGATGGTGGAGGGGTGCCCGTGGAGGGGTGGTTGAACAGGACCCCGTGGTGTGGAGGGCTGGATGAACAATAGATGGTGGAGGGGTGCCCGTGGAGGGGTGGTTGAACGGTAGCCGGTGGAGTAGCGCGCGGTGGAGGCTGGATGAACAGGAGCCCGTGGAGGCTGGAGGAGGTCGACGGTGGAGATGAACAGTATCCCGTGGAGTCCCGTTTTGTGGTACGCCACACCCCTCCCAATGAATAGGACCCCCGTTTCAACCGTAGGATGTCCGTTTTGTCCGTTTTGCAGTATGCCACACCCCTCCCGATCAACAAGACCCCCGTTTCGACCGTAGGAGGTTCGTTTCGTCCGTTTCGCGGTACGCCACACCCCTCCCGATCAACAGGACCCCCGTTTCAACCGTAGGAGGTCCGTTTCCTCCGTTTTGTGGTACGCCACACCCTCCCGATCAACAGGACCCCGTTCCGAACATAGGAGGTCCGTTTCCTCCATTTTGCAGTACGCCAGGCCTCGTTTCCATCGCCTATTCCGTCCAAGCCCTCCCGATGAACATGACCACGCATTCCGTTCTGACCCAGCCGGTTGGCTCCACGTGTTCCGTTGCCTCCCGATGAACACGACGCATTCCGTTGCCTCCCCATGAACACGACGCATTCCGTTACCTCCCCATGAACACGAAGCATTCCGTTGCCTCCCCATGAACACGACGACGGCGCTGTTTCTCCGTTCCGACCCAGCCATGTACACGAGCCCTGGCCGTACGTATGCGCGAGTAGGCGTTCGAGACTCCATCCGTATAGACACATACATGGCCGTATTTTCTTTCTTGCACCCTGGCTGCTGTACGTACGTGTACATGCTACTTGCACGCCTCTACTACGACACGTGCGCGCCTCTACATCGACCAGTATGTACATACACGTTTGCGACTAGAATGACAACGCTACTTACGCTTCGATCAGGTGGGTCCCGACTGTCAGGCACTTCCTTGCTTGTGAAGATGTAGCTGGTGGGTCCCAGCAGTCAGGGGGCGGATCGTTTTTTTTTGCCCGGACGCACTTCCTTGTGTGCGAAGATGTAGCCGGTGGGTCCCAGCAGTCAGGGGGGCGAATCGTTTTTTCTGCCTGGATGCACTTCCTTGCGTGCGAAGGTGTAGCTGGTGGGTCCCAGCAGTCAGGGGGGCGAATCGTTTTTTTGCCCGGACGCACTTCCTTGCATGCGAAGATGAAGCTAGTGGGTCCCAGCAGTGGGGGGGGACATTTTTTCCGCAAAATACAGTGGCCCGTCCGGTGGGTCCTAGCTGTCAGGTGGACGAATCATTATTTTCCGCGTAATAGGGAGGCACTTCCTTGCTGCGGCCGTGGACCCAGCTGTCAGCCTCTCCACGTATAGTCCACGTCTGATGGAAGTCGTTCCTTGACCACATTGACCAGGCCGCGCCGAGAGCACCACGGCGGTGGACGACGGCGAGGCCTAGGAAGGGGACGACGTGGAGCTGGGGAAGACGCGGCAGCGGAAGCCCGTGCGGAGAGGAGTATGAGGGTTCACTTGTTCGGCTGCGGTGTGAGGCTGCCGTCGCCGCATGGCCTGGCCAGCGGTGGGAATAGTAGGGGGCGGTGAGGCCTCCGCGGCAGCACAGCCGGCCACGGGAGGCAGGAGCATGCGGCACGACCGGCGCTACTTTGGGCGGCTGGAGCAAGAAGACCAGAGGTTGAAGAAGCACTACGGCCGTTGGATGGACATCATACGGTCACTAGAGCTAGAATCGTTCATATTGACTAAGTTGACAAAGCCCTACGTCCCCGTCAACTTAGTTGGCCCACAAGTCATCCTCCCACTATGGTGGGTCCCAGCTAGCAGGGGGTATTCATTTTTTTGTGCGTAATAAGGAGGCACTTCCTTGCGTGCGAAGATATAGATGGTGGGTCTGACATGTCAATGGGGGGAACGTTTTTTTCGCGAAATATAGAGGCCCTTCCGGTGGGTCCCAGCTGTCAGGTGGAGGAATCATTATTTTGCGCGTACAGTCCACGGCCGATGGATGTCGTTCGTTGACCACGTTGACCAGGCCGCGCCGAGAGCACCATGGCGGTGGACGACGGCGAGGCCTAGGAAGGGAACGACACGGAGCCGGGGAAGACTCGGCAATGGTTGCCAACGCGGTGGGGAGTACAAGGGTTTACTGGTCCGGCTGCCCTCGCCGGGAAATAACAGGAGGTGTGGGTGAGTAGAGGAATGGCCTGTCCAGCAATGAAGTAGGGTGGGGCGGTGCGGCCTGTGCGGCAGCACAGCCGGCCACGGGAGGCGGGAGCAGGCAGTCCCACCGGAGCTGGTTTGGGCGGCTGGAGCAAGCAGATCAGATATTGAAGAAGCAGCACGTCCGTTGGATTAACATCCAACGGTCTCTGCTGCTAGAATCGTTTGTGGACTAAGTTGACAAAGCCAAAGTACACGTCAACCTAGTAGACCCACAAGTCAGCCTCCAAATCTGTCCCAAACAGCATACAGCCCGAAATTTCTAGCCAGATTCAAATTAATTTTAAATCTAAATATACCTTAATTTAAATTCAATGAAATTTTACCCGCACAAAAACAATGAAATTTAAAATATCAAAATCCGAAAGAAAACAATATTTCGGAACTAATTGCCTGTTTGCTGTATTTTTTTCATTTTACATCCCATTTATTATTACTTATAGCCCATTTCTTATTACTTATAGCCCATTTTCTGGGCAAAATGCATCCCTCCTCGTCTTGAAAGATTTCTGGCCTAGCAGGGCGTAGAAAAGCAAGTAGGCCTACGTTGGTTATTCTGCAAAAAACAAAATAGCTGGCTAGCCATTTTCAGAAAGGAAAAAAACAAACTGGGTTGGTCATGTGCTAAACATATGAAATAAAAGCCTGGGCTAGACGGGCCACGGGTCCCGCACAACCCAGTTGATACCCTTCTCCGTCCCAAAAAAACAAAATTACTTTGCGCACTGCTGGGTCCCTACTGTCATCCTCACCATGTACAAGCATCTCCTTATTCCTCTCAGTTGTTAACCATGTTGACAACACCAGTGGGCAGCGCCGCGGCGAGCGAACCAAGGCGGAGGAAGATGGTGAGGCCTCGGAAGGGAACAAACAGGAGCCGGGGAAGATCACAGCCAGCCGTGGGAGGCAGGAGCAGGCGGTCCCGCCGGCGCTGGTTTGGCTTTGGCGGCTCGAGGAAGAAGAGACTGAAGAAATGCGACAGACGTTGAATGTCAATCTAATGGTCAAGGTTGGCACAATCGTTTGTTGACTAAGCGGACACCAAGTTGCATACTTTTTTATATATAGGAAGAAAACTGCAAGGAAAATGCGTTCGTCTGCCGTCCTCCTCACAGGAAACGTTCACCACATAAGTGACTAGCACCCTTGGTTTTCAACCGAGAGGTCTTGGGTTCGAGTCCCAGGAACTCTCAATTTTGTCCTCCTTCCTTCCTCGCAAAAAGGGAAAGAAAATCAAAGACTTGGGAAGGCATACAGAACAAGCTAGTGTACCAGTAAAGAGACGTTGCCGAGTTTTAGAAAAAAGAAAGACGTGCTCCTGTAGCTGGTTCGAATCCAAACCTAGACTATGACTATATATGGTGTTATGCTACTCTACAAGTAATGAAACTAACATATCCAACGTTCGCTTCTCCTCTTCCCTACTTGCTCTGCCTAGCATCAGAAGCTATGGCCGCAGCAACCATGTCCGCTGGCTGCTCGTCCACCTGCTCTTCAGCAGGCAACAACCAGATAGGCGCCAAGTCGCCACCCGTACCGTCGCCTATGGGTCTCATCACACCACCGCCGGCACGCGCACCGCAGCCGACTGCTCATCGCAACTCGCTGCCGTTGTTGTGGTGCCACTGCTGCAAATCACGCAGAGTCATCCGTCGCATCTCAACCACAATCCGCAACCCTGGCCAAGTGTTCTACAAATGCCAGAATCATGGGGTAATAGTATGTTTAAGTGTTGTTCTGCTGCTTTCAGTTGCTGATTTTTTTAATAGTTTGGTTGATGATCTTCCAATTTGATTCATGTAGAAAAAGGAAGAGTCGTGTGATTTGTATTTCTGGGAAGTTGCTGATGTGGGGGAATGCAACTATGCTGATTATTTGGTTAGCCGAGGAATCCCAATACCGGCAGGTTGGGGTGTTGGACAAGTAACCGAAGGAACGACAGAAGAAGAAGATGCAGAGCAGAAGGTTAAAGATGCAGTTCCTCTGATCACTGCCAAGAAACAGCTACTGAACGGCCTTGACAGCAATGAGGAGATGAAAGAGCATGTGAAGATAATGGGCAAAATCGATGTGCTCTGTAGGATGATTGTCTCTTTATTTGCAGTGTATGTAGCACTCGTGATGTATTCAGTGGCTACGACATGAGCACTTTGCTGAAACTAGTAATGAATGAAACCTGTGTAGCAAGCTGGGCGTAGTGTTGTGAACATCTAATGATTTCTACTAACGGAATTCAGGGGGTATCCCCTTTTGCTCGTATAAATAAATAAATAAATAGCAGAGGCCTTGTCAGGTCAGCTTTGTTCTCATTCGAAGACGTCGAGCAAATTGCAGTCCAACAGCAAACTATGTCATCAAATTCAAGTTTCATAGCCAAATATGAGTACAACTAAACAACAATGTCATCATGTTTTAGTTTTCATACAATCACCAAACACAAATCAGCATACATAACAAGTGATGTTCTCACAGCAAAATACTAAACAACATGTTCATCAGGTTTCAGTTGTCATAGCAAACACAATTTCACATAGTAGATAAAAAACGTCTTCTGACAGGCAAATACGACAAAAGCAATGTAATCATCATCCACAGCAGCAGCGTCAACATCTTCGCCATGTGTATTAGTCTGAATCATAATTCCCCATGGTGTCATCTTTTTCTTCGTCCTCAACGTCCTCGAACGTTGGCTTCTTCTTGATCAACTCTTGTATGTCCACAGCACGACAGGCAATCTTTTTGCCGGTGTCATTGACGTGATGGTTCTCAAAGATATTAGGAACATCTGTGTTATCTTGTACATCAGGAGCAGTGTAAGCATCATCTTGTTTGCAACTTCATTAAACGAATTCCTTTGCTCAAACCTTTGCAATACTCTCCAGTCATCGCTACGTGCAAATGTGTCTTCCAAGAAAAATATCTGTGTTGCTTGATTTGCCAAAATAAAAGGCTCATTGGTCTGGTACGCCGATGGATTTGAAATAATCATCAGCTCTGGGTTTTGTGATCCTGGAAAACAGGTTATACCAACGACAGCACAACAGAACCACACACCGATGATCCTCGAAACTGGAGATATACTTCAACTAAACAATGTCTGTTATGTTAGCATACATTTCAGTTGTCTCTTTGTCATACATATCCGTGCTCATGATGGCACTGTTTTGTGTCTTCCTGCCTTCGTGTCGTGCAAGGGTGTTGTAGCGCACATCTCCAACAACGCAAGATTCATAATGTCTTACCCGAGTATCAAGACCCGTTGCTTATGAGTAAAGGGCATCATCAACTACCTGCCCATCCTCCCGCATCTTCTTAACCTATGGTTAGAAAATAGACAAGCTGATCATCTTATGTACTAAATATATTAAAAAAACTGATAGTGCACTTCAAAAGCTTACATGGTTCTTGAACCATTTCGCAAATCCTGCCATAACCAGTTTGTCAACGTTACTTGGATTTTGTGGTAGTAACTCCTCTTTGTAGATGCTGCACAACATAGTGATCACGTCAAACATCTAAATATATAAGAATGTGCTGCAAGTTTAGTAGATTACGATGTATAAGCTGCAGTATTGCACTTACTTGATATAAGGTAGTATCTCAGGACAGTTATTCAACACATACCAAACCATTTTGTCCAAATCTTTAGGTTTGTCCTCTTGTCGACTCTCCCCTCTAACTCGAACAGAATAATCGAAAACATTGAGCCCGGGATTGTCTTCACCCACCTCTTTGCTAAGCTGATAAGCTATTTCAATGTATTTTGAGCAGAATGTCAACGCTTCTGTAGCAATGTAGGCCTCTGCAATGGAACCCTTGGGTCTAGCTCTGTTACCAACATAGCCCTTGAAAGTGCCTAGCCGCCTTTCAGTAGGGTACATCCAGCCATACTGTACTGGACCTCTAAGTAGTGCCTCATCGGGTAGATGAACAACCAAATGCACCATCACATCAAAGAAGGCTGGAGAATATATCTTCTCAAGGTCGCATAGGATAGTTGGTATCTTGTCTCTAAGACGCTCCAAAGCATCTATCATGATATTCCTACTGCGGAGTTCCCTGAAGAATTGTCCCAACTCTGCAACTGCTCTGTATAAGTCAGGGTGGCCCAATCCTCTAAGGATAACAGGTAAAACCCTTTGAAGTAGGACGTGGCAGTCATGAGTTTTCAACCCTTGTACCTTGTTTCCATCGGCACTGACTCTCCTTTCAGGGTTGGAAGCAAATCCATGTGGGAATCTCACACGTGACAGGACCTCGCAGAATCTTTTCTTTTTACCTTGTCCAAGACGTACATAGCTGGTGCCATATCCCGTGGTTTACCTTCATCTTGCACCTGCAAATCCTTTCTGATACCCAGGTGTGTCAAAACAATACTAGATTTTCAGGTATCTTTCGTCTTGCCTTCAATATTAAGAAGTGTGCCGATAATGCTGTCACATGTATTTTTCTCGATGTGCATCACATCAAGATTATGCCTCAGTTCCAAATATTTCCAATACTCCAAGTCCCACAAAGTGGACCTGTGGGTAAACAATAATCTCTCTTCTACCCTGCCACGCTTCCTTTTCCCGCTACCATTACCAGGATGGTTTCCTGGTGTAATATGCCTGACCTTCTCTAATTCCACTTGCAACTCATCGGCGGTGAGCCTCTTTGGCGCATCACGGTTTTCATGCTTTGCATTGAACACATGTCTTCGGTATTTTCTAGGATGCGGCTTGTCCTTGGCAAGGAAACGGCGGTGTCCAATGTAACAGATCTTGCTAAGTATTGCGTATGATAGCGGATTCCTATCATAGCGAACACATGCATTGTAACCATGTGTCGTTCGCCCAGACATAGTGCCCAAAGCCGGATAATCATTGATGCACCAAATTATAATAGCACGCAGAAAGAAATCAGCTGGTGGGCTACTATATAGGTCTCGAGTAAGAACACCCTTCCGTAGCTGTTGAAGTTCCTCCACAAGAGGCTCCATGAACAAATCAAAATCCTTTCCAGGAGTTTTTGGACCTGGGATGAGCAAGGCCATCATGTAGTTTGATTCTTTGGTGCAGACATTTGGAGGCATGTTGTAAGGGATAACAAGCACTGGCCACATGCTATATGTGGCGCTCTGGTGGCTAAATGGGTTAAATCCATCTGAAGCTAAGCCAAGTATAATGTTTCTCAGGTCAGCAGCAAACTCTTTGTGTTTATCATTGAAGCTTTTCCACTCACTACCATGAGATGGATGGCTCATTACATTCTGATCTCTGTACTCCTAGTTCCTAGAATGCCACAGTACATCCTCTCTTGTTTCAGCATCATGAAACAACCTCTGCAATCTTGGTGTAATTGGAAAATGTATCAGAACATTATGAGGAATCCTTTTCACAGCATCGCCATCATTCCATCTTGATGATTTGCATTTCGGGCATTCACTTAAGTTGGCATAATCCTTTCGGAACAGAACACAATTATTCTTACAAACATGGATCATATCATATCCAATTCCAACTGCATGAAGGAAATTCTTCATTTTACTGTAGGTATGTGGCAGCTCAGACGCATCTGGGAAAGATTTGTGGAAAGCAGCCAACATCGCATCGAATGATTGGTTGGTCATGCGCTCATATGTCTTCACCTGAAGAAAGGTGACCATAGCTTAGAATACTGACAGCTTATTTCCTGGGGTGACAGCAACATTGCATTGTTCCAACATGCAGGCCCACCATTTTTCTTCTGCAGGTGAAAGTTCACGGAATGCACGAGCATTTCGTAGCACTGTTTCAATGTTGGTCAAACTCACTGGCTCCGCCACCACCACCTCCCCCTCCTCTTCCACCTAAGCATTAGGCAGATCAAGATGGTGATCTGCTGCTTCCATGTAGTCAATAACATTGACGTTCACAGCTTCACCATGATGAACCCACCTAGTATATGTGACCGACATCCCATACAAGTGTAGATTATTTTGCACAGTTGACTGGGGTCTTGTAAATGAATTCATACAATTGCTACACGGGCAGAGCACATCTGATTTCGGACCACCGTACTCAGCTCTGATAAAGTTCATGAAGTTTTCAACCCCCTCGACATATGCAGCGGAGAATCTTTGAGCAGAAGTTATCCAAGTCATGTCCATCTGTTAGACATACAAATTAGTTCTTCTACTAGATATTACAGGAAAAACATATATGCTTTTTTATGAAGTCAAGAAAAAATACCTAGTGATGAAGCTATGTACCTAGGGTAGGGTCATGGATCTGTCCAACATACCCTCCCCAAGGACATCTCTACAAAGAATCAGAAGCAGTCAAAGAGAAACCATCATCCACTCGACCGTGAAGATGTGCTCACTCGACCACCTTGAAGACACTCGACCACCGGAAGATGAGAAACCCTCCACTCTGCAACGGTCAGGACTTAAACCATAGCTTTATGGGCATGTACAACACTTTACTGCAGACGTTACCAGTAACGCCCCTCCTTTATGAGCATTGAACCTTGTGTAACGGAGGGGAGCTGGGGTCCTGGCGTACTCTATATAAGCATCCCCCTCCTCTCGGACACGGGTTCACAATTTCTGTAATTCACACGCATATATTCAGTCGACCGCCTCCGGGCTCCGAGACATAGGGCTGTTACTTCCTCCGAGAAGGGCCTGAACTCGTAAAACTCGTGTGTACAACTCCTCTATAGCAAGGATCTTGCCTCTACATTCCTACCCCGCTATTCTACTGTCAGTCTTAGAACCACGACAGTTGGCGCCCATCGTGGGGCCGGTGTCTTAGCGACTTGTTGGAGAAGTTGCAATTTTTCCGATCCCCTTCATCATGGTTCCAGGCGGAGGTTTGGCTGAGGGCCGCGAGATCCGTTTCGGCACGCTCGTGTTTGTCGCCGACGACTCCGCTTGGCTTCAGGAGGCACCACTCGACGCCGACGCGCTCCCCGCCCGTGGGGCGATGCACTTTCGCGCGTGTGTCCGCGGCGTACTCCGGCGGCAGCCGTCGACCTAGTATCAGTCGACTCCAGTAGCTTTCCCCCTCCCTGCGGCCCGCCGGAGCAAACGTTTCGGCCGGTCGAGGCTTCAGCGGTGGGTGAAGCATGTGGTGGCCCGCCAGTCGGCCACCCCTCAAGTCGCGGCGATCGAGCCCGACGAAACTCTCTACGGCCTGTTCGATATGTCGACTGGCTCAGTAGAGACCGCATCCGAGTGCGACAGCAGCGACCCGGCGGCGGAAGTCTTGATGGTCAATGGACCACACAGCCCTCTTGGCTTCAACCGTGAAGACGGAGGCGACGGGAACTTCGCCGCCGGAACATGGATGGATTGCATACTCCTATAGTTGGAGAAACCCTTGAGGCCCAGGCCTTGGAGCAGGCGCGCTTGGCCAACCTGGCTGAGCGCACTCGACTGCGGAACCTCCAGCGCGCACTTGACGATTGCGCTCGACAACGTGCTCCTGAGTCCAGTCGACGCCATCTTTTTCCACCTCCGACTCAGGTATACCGAACACCGATCCAGAATCTAGTAGCTGTTGCCCGGATAGCAGAGTTGATCCAACCTTCCCAATCAGAAGCTGGCCGAGGTCTGGTGCAGATTAGAGCCTTGCTTCGGGCAGCGGGAGAGCAGAATATGGTCGTATCTCAGTCGCGGAATAGGATCCATAGCAGATCCGTGGTCGCAGACACAGTTTAGTCGGCCCATAACCCAAGATCGCCCCCGAGGTGTGAGGGACGTGGAGATCGGCGTGATCAGTACAGAAACCGAGAGCAGTATGATCACCGTGCCGATCGCGATGATCGCCGTCGAGTGCCCACGCCTCCTCCAAGGAGTGGGTCATACGTGCCTCGGCCACATGAAGATAGACGCCCTCATAGTGTCAGACGAGGTATTCCAGTCGACCCCGGGGAGCCAGGCTTTGATGCGAGATCTATTCTCGTGCAAGGCTTGGTCGACAGAAACAGAGCTCACCGAGAGGGCCATGACAGAGATCCGCAAACCAGCAACAGGGTGCATGTCTCTGGTCTCTCGCAGTGTCGGCTCCTAATCCAGCAGTTCCGAGAGAAACATCCCAAGGAAAAGGAGAAGGAAGCAAACAAGGCTGAGGATGAGGGAGAGGATGATGATGGTTATCCCCACGTGAATTCCACTCTGATGATTTTTGCTGACGTTGAGAGCAAAAGTCGATTGAAAATCATCAACAGGGAAGTGAACATGGTCGCTCCGGTGACACCCAGTTACTTGAAGTGGTCGCAGACTGCCATTACATTCGACCAGTCTGACCATCCATCGCACATCGCCACCCTTGGGAGGCAAGCACTGGTGGTCGACTCGGTGGTTGAAGGCACTCGACTGACAAAGGTCTTGATGGACGGTGGCAGTGGCCTGAATATACTGTATGCAGAGACGTTGAAGGGAATGGGCATTCTGATGTCCAGACTCAGTGAAAGCCATATGAGTTTCCATGGGGTCATTCCAGGCAAGAAGGCTGCATACCTCGGTCAGATTGCGCTCGACGTGGTTTTCGGTGATTCCAAAAATTACCGCAAAGAAAAGTTGATGTTTGAAGTTGTGGATTTCCAGAGTGCTTATCATGCAATTATGGGCAGGCCAGCTTATGCACGATTTATGGCTCGACCATGTTATGTCTACCTCAAACTAAAGATGCCTGGTCCCAGAGGAGTGATCACTATCTCTGGTAATCGAAAGAAGGCAGAAGAGTGCTTCCAGAAGGGCTCAAAGATTGCCGATGCCCAGATGGCCGTGGTGGAATTGCAAGAATACCAGAAAAATGCAGATCCGAGTGACTTGCTGCGAGCCAAGAAGCCAGCCACAGATTCAGCATTCTAATCGTCTAGTGAAATGAAGTCGATTCACATTCACCCGACAGATCCCAATGCTGCTCCGACTCACATTTCAACCACACTCGACTCCAAATAGGAAGAAGCGCTCATCCAGTTCCTCCGTGAGAACTGGGACATCTTTGCATGGAAGCTGAGGGAGTCCTGGATTAGGGAGTGTCCAGATAGCCGGACTATACCTTCGGTCGGACTCCTGGACTACGAAGATACAAGATTGAAGACTTCATCCCGTGTCTGAAAGGGACTTTCCTTGGCGTGGAAGGCAAGCTTGGCGATACGGATATGTAAATCTCCTACCATTGTAACCGACTCTGTGTAACCCTATCCCTCTCCGGTGTCTACTTATACCGTAGGGTTTTAGTCCATAGGACAACATACAATCATACCATAGGCTAGCTTCTAGGGTTTAGCCTCCTTGATCTCGTGGTAGATCTACTCTTGTACTACCCATATCATAAATATCAATCAAGCGGGACGTAGGGTTTTACCTCCATCAAGAGGGCCTGAACCTGGGTAAAACATTGTGTCCCCTGCCTCATGTTACCATCCGCCTAGACGCACAGTTCGGGACCCCCTACCCGAGATCCGCCGGTTTTGACACCGACATTGGTGCTTTCATTGAGAGTTCCTCTGTGTCGTCACTTTTAGGCCTGATGGCTCCTCCGATCATCAACGACGATGCGATCCAGGGTGAGACTTTTCTCCCCAGACAGATCTTCGTATTTGGCGGCTTTGCAGTGCGGGCCAATTCGCTTGGCTATCTGGAGCAGATCGAAAGCTACGCCCCTGGCCATCAGGTCAGATTTGGAAGTTTGAGCTACATGGCCGACCTCCGCGGAGACTTGATCTTCGACGGATTCGAGCCGCAGCCGAGCGCGCCGCACTGTCACGATGGGCATGATCTAGCTCTACTGCCGAACAGTACCCTAGAGGCCCCACCCGCATTAGCTCCGACCCTTAATTCGGAGCCAACTGCACCAATCGAGGATGGGTGGTTGGACACCGCCTCGGGGGCTGCAATCTCCACGGCGATCGAGCCAAACACCAGCCCTATTCTCTGCGAAGCCCGTGACTCCAAGGAGCCGGACTCCTCTCCAGACTCCGAGCCCTCCGCGCCCCTACCGATCGAACCCGATTCGGCGCCGATCATGGAGTTCACCGCCGCAGACATCTTTCAGCACTCGCCCTTCGGCGATATTCTGAATTCACTAAATTCTCTCTCTTTATCAGGAGAGTCCTGGCCGGACTATGACCGGCAAGATTGGGATGTGGACGACGAAGAAATTCGATGCCCACCCACCACCCACTTCGTAGCCACTGTCGATAATTTAAACGACATGCTCGACTTCGACTCCAAAGACATCGACGGTATGGACGACGATGTAGGGGATGGACATGAACCAACGCCTATAAGGCACTGGACAGCCACCTCATCTCATGATGTATACATGGTGGACACACCCAAAGGAAGCGACGATGAGGAACATAGGGATGCAACGAGGGATCGTTCACACGAAAAGAAATCAAAACGGCGACGTAAGTGCCGCTCCAAGCCCCGCCTCGACAGAGACAACAGCCACACAGACCCAGAAATAGAGCAGGGCGAGCCGGCGGACGACGAACATGCCTTCGAGCAACCGTCCAAACAGGGCAACTTGGATAAACTGAACACCCCGTCCCCGGCGAAAACAACAGTCCGGACGACCTTACATCGGATAGGCTCATGGAGCAGACGAACCTCCACAAAAGGCTCGTCGCCACTGTGCGTAGCCTGAAAAAGCAGAAGCGGAAGCTCAAAACTGCGGAAGATGCACTCAGAATTAGATGGAGCAAAGTACGCAACACTGCAGACAAATATGGCGGCAGTCGCCGCACAAAAAGCTATCCAAAGCGAAAGCTACTGCCTGAATTTGACGAGGAGGCCTTAGAGCCCCCGAAGTCAAAAAATATGAAAGCCACCCGGTCGGATAGACGACCGCATGGCCAGCATCGAGCGGCAAGCGGTGCCGCACACAAGCCGGCACGCGATCCACCAAAGGATCCACATCAAAAAGATGGACCAGCCAGATCTATCTATGGGCCAAGAAAGCAAGCTCTAATAAGCAATGCAACACAACAAATATCCGAACATCACGGCACACCCAAATACAGGGGTGTCGCACACCCCCTATGTTTCACTGATAAGGTGCTGGACCATGAATTTCCAGCGAGATTCAAGCCCGTAAACATAGAGGCGTATGACGGAACAACAGACCCTGGGGTCTGGATCGAGGATTATATCCTCCACATACACATGGCCAGAGGAGATGACCTCCATGCCATAAAATACTTACCCCTCAAGCTTAAAGGGCCAGCCCGACATTGGCTCAAAAGCATTCCCGAAAACACCATTGGAAGTTGGGAAGAGCTTGAGGATGCTTTCCGGGCAAATTTTCAAGGGACCTATGTCCGCCCTCCGGATGCAGACGATCTCAGTCACATAACTCAACAGCCCGGAGAGTCAGTCCGGAAAATTCTGGACCAGATATCTTACTAAAAAGAATCAGATAGTCGACTGTCCGGACGCCGAAGCCCTAGCAGCTTTTAAGCATAACGTTTGAGATGAATGGCTCACCAGACACCTCGGCCAAGAAAAGCCAAGAACAATGGCCGCATTAACAAGCCTCATGACCCACTTTTGCGCAAGAGAGGACAGCTGGTTGGCAAGATGTAGCACCAGCGACCCAAGTACATCCGAAGTTAGGGATGGAAACAGAAAACCCCGACGCAGCAAGGACCAGCGCCGGAATAAGGGAAACAGCCCAAAGAACACGGCGGTAAACGCCGGATTCAAAAGCTTGCGGCAGAATCAGAGAAAGCCACCCCTCAAGGATAACAGGGACGAGCTATCCAACTTAAACAAAATCTTGGACAAGATATGTCAAATACACAGTACTCCCGGGAAGCCTGCGAACCATACGCACAGAGATTGTTGGGTTTTCAAGCAATCAGGCAAACTCAACGCCGAACACAAGGGGCTTGACACACCAAGTGAGGACGACGACGAACCCCGCAAGCAGAGCACCAGGAAACAAAAGGATTTCCCACAAGAAGTCAAAACAGTAAACTTACTTCACGTGACGAACAGAATGGCGCCAACAGAGATACACGACATACGGCCTATCCCAAAGGAGTCTCGCCAATGGTTGTTAAAACCGATCACCTTCGACCATCAAGATTACTCTAGAAGTATCCGGAGTGGAGGCTGGACTGCCTTGGTATTAGATCCAATAATCGGCGGACTCCACTTTACAAATGTCCTGATGGACGGCGGGAGTGGTCTAAACCTGTTATACCAAGACACAATCCGGAACATGGGGATAGACCCAACAAAAATTCGCCATAGCAAAACCTCCTTTCAAGGGGTAACGCTAGGCCCGGATGACCGTTGCATGGGTTCTCTCCGGCTAGAAGTTATGCTCGGCTCCCCCGATAACTTCCATCGCGAACAGCTAACTTTCCACATCGCCCCATTCTCAAGTGTCTATCAAGCACTGCTCGGACACAAAGCTTTCGCCCGCTTTAACGCAATACCGCATTATGCATCTCTTACGCTTAAGATGCCCGGTCCACGAGGCATCATCTCATTAAATGGAAAACATTGAGTGTTCCTCCCGCGCGGAAGACAGTGCGGCTGCCTTGATAGCCCCACAATAAAGCGGCTTCACCAGCCAAAGCACCTAAACAGGTCGTCAAGACCACGGACACGGCTAGACGAGTCCGGCATAAACATACAATTGATAAAGGCTTAATAGCCGTATACCCATGTACTAGGGGCTCCGCGCATATAAAACAAGAGACAATAAAGCTCAATTTTACCCATTTCGATTTATACTTTGTTTATTTAGTATAACTCATGTTCGGCACGATCTTTCTTCAACTAAGTTCCTCTCTTTTGCAGATGAGCACCGTGCTACGCCCATCCAGGATACGGCACAACGGACACACAGGCGCAGACGTGCAGCAGGGGCCCGTTCCAAGGATTCTTTTCAGATTAAGACCCTGCGTAAACCTTTTTTACTGTCTCTTGTTGATACACATCCCCTGGTTTCTTGGTATAACCAAGGAGGAGGCTGGCGTTTTGGCATGTGGCCACGTTAGAGTTTTGCGCATACCTGGACACTAGGGGCTTATTACTAAGTGCGTTATCTCGCCCGCCCTCATAAAGACCGAATACCTTAGGGAGTGTTCGGCGTCGCAAGTCTGGCCTTATATGCATCAGCTCCGAATCATGTCTTTGGTCAAATGTTGGGTTTGCCCGGCTCCTGTGTTTTTCTACCTTACGTTCCGCTCTATCGGCTAAGGCGGCACCAGGAGAACTAATGCGATTGTGCCCCGGTTCGGCCAGGCGAGCACCTCAATAGAGAAAGCCGAAAACTGACTGTCTTGATATAGCGTGAGACTGGTCAACCACTCGATGACTTACCGGAATCTTTAGGATTCCTCCTCATTAACGAAGGGCCGCTTCCCGGCCAGGCACATACGCGCCCTGAGTTCGGGCGTGCGTAGGCGCCACTAGGGGCTATATAAGTAGCCTCACTGTCAAACTCCTATGGCTAAGTGAAAGTGATAAAGCATCATAGTCCGATTGCCTAGTTTGCTGCGCTATCACCTCCTTTGTAGGACCAAGACGTTGGATCAAGTGTGAAAATGCGCCTTCTGCGAACACCCCCGCATTATGTGAGTGGGGGCTGAAGCCGACGACTGCCATCTTTCAGATTATATATACATATATGTTAAACGGCCGCACAGGAGGTATTATAATACTTGCGGGCACAAGTATAAAAAGCTTCTACAATTTATCAAAATATTGTTTTACAATAATATATGCTATTCAAATATAGTATCCTTCGAGCACTGCGTCTCTATTAAACGAGCGCCTTGCAAAACTTCCTGAAAATAGTGCTCGGCAGGTAGTCGGCTTCCATCCGAGTCTGGGGATGCAATAGCGGTGGCCTCCATTTCCGCCCAATATGTATTGACACGGGCAAGAGCCATCCGCGCACCCTCTATGCATGTTGACCTCTTCATCGCATTGATATGCGGCACTGCACCAAGGAACTACTGCACCAAGTTGAAATAACTTTTCGGCTCTGGCCTCTCTGGCCACAGATGACTCATGACATATTTCATGGCGAGTCCGAACAACCTATTTAGCTCGGCCCATTCGGCCAAACGATCGGCTAATGACAGTGGACGCTCCGGATTGTGGAACTGCGACCAAAAGGGCTTTTCCACTTTGCGATCTTCGTGATCTCGGAAGTGTTCGGCCGCATCTTCGGCACTCGATGCCAAATCCAGATAGGTGTCCGCTGCACTCCACATCCGGTCTAAAGGAGCATGTTTAGGATCATAGAACTTCCTCCGCAGCATAAAGGGCTTTCCAGCCGCGATCTCTCTGGCCTGACGCAGCTCCTCCTTCATAGCTCTCATCGCAGAGCGAGCATCCTTGGCATCGGCAACGGCCTTCTCCAGGTCTGTCTGTTCCTCCTGATCTTCTTTTTCAAGAAGCTTGCAACGGTCAGCAGCGCTCTTCAGCTTCACAACGATCTTGGCCATTTCCTTCTTGGTTCGGCAGTGAGCATCCTGTTCGGCTTTCAGCTCTTCAATTGCCTTTCCGGCAGCCGCATCACTTTTCCTAGCTTGCTCATTGGCTCGGGCAAGTTCTGCCCTAAGATTCTCCATGGCAGCAGCACCATCTGCATCAAGCGCACACATTGCAAGATACTGGCATAAAGCTCCTCTTACCAGGTGCCGCTGGAGTAATTACATACCTTGTGCCTCGTCAAGCCGCTTGTTGACAAGCGCGATGTCGGCATCTTCCACGTCAAGTTGCCGCTTTAGCTCGGCAAATTCATCAGTCCGGCTTGCCACCGGACACTTCGCCACCTACGTATGAAGGCGACATATTAGACCTGGGATTATGATCCTCTGCGCGCCATCACTTTTGACAACGCGCAGAGACTCAGGGGCTACTATCTACACAGGGCGCATCTTATTTATGCGCAACTGTCCAAAAAGGGTACATTATTTTGTGTACCTCAAAACCTGTCAGTAAACTCCTGACGGCCTTGTGCAATCCGCTCTTCGCGGATGAAATCCTCTCAATCACCGTACCCATCAATGCACGGTGCTCCTCTGAGATAGATGCTCTCCCTAGAAGATCCTTCAGCTCCTCCGACCGCGCACTAGACGGTGCCGGACTCGTCTGATGGCCCTTTTCGAAGGCCAGACGCAGAGGGCTTTGGGGGGCCATATAACTACCTTCCGGCCCTGCCGGATTCGAAGAAACCCTCCGCGACGATACCTCAGGGTCGCCCGCCTCGCAAGATGGTTCCGCTCTCCATCATCTCCGGAAGAAGATCCCCCGAAGATGAGCTCTGCTGAGAAGGGCTAAGGTCCGAGCTACAAGGTAAATTTTTGATTACTCTTCTCAGATATAACGCAAGGATTTCTCTCATTTCTTAAAAAGAAAAACTCCTCTCTACTTACGGCTCGGTGGAGGGCTAATCCCCTTGAGGGCATAATTCGGCCGAAGTATCCCCCGGTGCAGGATCCTCTGGCGAAGATTTCTTCCCCCGCTTTGAGGCCATGGTCTCTGGGTCTTCAGAGGCGGTCCTCTTCTTCCCCTAAGGAGAGGAATTTTCGATTCCTCCCTTCCAAACAGCCTCCTTCGAGGAGGCTGTAGCTTCCTTGTCCCCTCCCTCGCTTTCCCCCGAAGGCACAACCTCCAACATCCTGACTAGCACGGGATCCGGCATGGTCTCGGGGAGGGGGCCGGACACCTGATTAGCTTTGCTTTCGCTATCCACTCCTGTTTAAAGGACAACTCTTTTAAGGACAATTTTATGATAAATATGCGGATTGCGAGTCCGGGCACAGGGCTACTTACTTGAGTATCCGGGCGGTTGCAGCTCAGACATGCGTCCTCGGTCAAGTCCGGACACATTGCTTGTGATCCAAATAACAATTTGTACATCTCCACGGGCGTCGCGCCCATAAAATGTTGGAGAGCTCGTGGTCCCTCCGGATTGAACTCCCACAGGCGGAGGGGGCAACGTTTGCAGGGCAGAGCTCGGCGAATCAGCATAACCTGTGTCACTACGACCAAACTGATATCTCTTTCTAGGACATCTCGAATGCGGCCCTGCAACAAGGGCACGTCTTTGGATGGCCCCCAGTCCAGTCCTTTATTGACCCTTGACACTAGCTGTGGTGGGGGACCCGAACGAAAGGAAGGTGGCGCCACCCACTTGGTGCCCCTGGGAATGGTGATGTAAAACCACTCTCGTTGCCATAAGCTGGACTCCTCTTGAAAAGAGCCCTCGGGCCATGGAGCACCAGCATTCTTGCTTATAAAAGCACCTCCGCACTCCGCGTGCCGTCCCTCGATCATCTTTGGCTCTACTTTGAAGGTCTTGAGCCATAGTCCAAAGTGAGGAGCAATCTGGAGGAAGGCTTCACACACGACGATGAATGAGGAAATATGCAGGATGGACTCCGGAGCTAAGTCGTGAAATTCCAGCCCATAATAAAACATGAGCCCCCTCACGAAGGGATTCGTCGGGAAGCCTAGACCTCGAAGGAAGTGAGACATGAACACTGAGGGAGTCCTGGATTAGGGGGCGTCCGGATGGCCGGACTATACCTTCAGCCGGACTCCTGGACTATGAAGATACAAGATTGAAGACTTCGTCCCGTGTCTGGAAGGGACTTTCCTTGGCGTGGATGGCAAGCTTGGCGATACGGATATGTAGATCTCCTACCATTGTAACCGACTCTATGTAACCCTAACCCTATCCGGTGTTTATATAAACCGGAGGGTTCTAGTCCGTAGGTCATCATATTCATACACAACAATCATACCATAGGCTAGCTTCTAGGGTTTAGCCTCTCTGATCTCGTGGTAGATCTACTCTTGTACTACCCATATCATCAATATTAATCAAGCAGGACGTAGGGTTTTACCTCCATCGAGAGGGCCCAAACCTAGGTAAAACTTCGTGTCCCTTGCCTCCTGTTACCATCCGGCCTAGACGCACAGTTCGGGACCCCCTACCCGAGATCCGCCGGTTTTGACACCGACATTGGTGCTTTCATTGAGAGTTCCTCTATGTCGTCGCCATCAGGAAGGATGCCTCGCCCCGTCTTTAAAGACGGCACCATTGCTAAGGGAGCTTTGGCTGTCGGCCAAACCCTCCGGCTAGGTGGTTTTCTTATGACCGCCTGTTCGGCTTCTTCGCCGATGATGACCTCTCGAGCCATCGAAAACAATCTTCATGTCAGCTTGGAACTTGCCGAGCAGTTAGATCCAATGGAGCTCTCCTCCATAAACGAGCTCTTGGATCGCATCGCCGCCCTGGGAGTCGCTACGGATTACGACCGGATTGGGCCCAAGCCCGATCTGAGAGAGATTAACTCTCCCCAAGTCACCCATCACGTTGCCGTGGTAGAGGGACAGTGCGACGGCCCCTCATCTATCTTAAGGACTAGCTACGTCTGGATTCCCAATCCCTCCAAGCCGGATACCCGCGGAAGGGAGGATATCACTCAAGACCTGAACTTAGATTCAGGCGACGGACTGTATTCATTGGACAACATCCAGGGATCCAAATTTTCGAGTTCGGAAATTCCTCGGCCTCTGAGCCTCGGATGGGGTGAGGCTTCGGATTTAATTCCACCCACCCACCCGAACATTAGCGATCTATCCCAAATTAGGCAAGAGCCCGAAGAAACAGTACATCATTACTGGGCCAAATTCCTCCTGGTTATGAACAGGATAAAGGACTGCCGCGAGGAAGACGCGATTTCATTCTTCTACAATAATTGCACGGACAAGGGAATCCTCAACGCCATAAGTTGCCGTGATATTACACGCTTCGCTGACTTGGCGTCCATAGTACGAAAGTACTGTGCGATGGAAAGCGCCTGGAAAACCAAAATAAAATTTTGGGACAATCTGGCCCTGAATGCAAACCCAGTCCGAAATAAAAGGGTGCATCATCGCCAGACACCCGGGTCAAACACCAAAAAGCAAAAACCCTTTACCGGGCATGGAACCGTATTGGAAGGATGGCTTAATGGACCCTATAAAATTCACAGTACAGAGGACGCCACACCAACTCACAGCCTTAGAGCATGTTGGATACTCCGACAGGTGGCCAAAATTGGCGAAGATCTCCTAATTCCGGAGGCCATAGAATGCCACCCCAGAGACACCAATACGGTATTAACAGTCTTTGAGACTTTCGCATCAAATAACATGTCAAAAAGGACACTCCGCAGCCTTGCCGAAATCTACCAAGTGGCAACAATAAACCCATGGAGTGACACGGCTATTACCTTTAACGCCAGTGATGAACCTAAATTCCGAACAGCCTAAGTACCAGCTGCATTGGTCCTCAGTCCAATAGTGGACGGCTTTCATCTTACCAAGGTACTCATGGACGGCGGCAACGGATTTAACCTCATTTACGAGGAAACCCTTCAAAAAATGGAAATAGACTGGAACCACATTGAGCGAAGCAGCACAACCTTTAGAGGAATAATCCCCAGTCGGGAAGCGCGTTGTACAGGAAAAATCACACTAGATGTGGTGTTCGGCACGCCGGATAATTACAGGTCCGAAGAGGTCACGTTCCATGTGGCTCCGTTCAGCAGCGGTTATCATGCTCTGCTAGGGCGGGAAGCGTTTCCAATCTTCCAAGCAATACCCCATTACGCGTACATGAAGCTCAAGATGCCCGGGCCCAATGGGATCATCACTCTCACTAGTGATACGGACATAGCACTCCGTGTAGAAAACAAGACAGCCGCACTAGCCCTAGAGGCACTATCCGAAGCCCTAGCGGCTGAGGAACTGACTGCGCTGCGCTCCACGGTGAATAGAGACGACGTGGTACTCGACAAAAGATCCAAGTCCACCTCCTTTAAACCGGTGGACGAAATAGTCAAATTCCAGGTCCATCCAACGGACCCCAATAAAACAGCTTCCATCGGGGCACATTTAAACCCTGATGTAGATGCCACATTGCGAGAGTTCCTATGAGAGAACTAGGACATTTTCGCCTGGCACCCTTCAGACATGCCAGGAATCCCACGCAGGTTGGCCGAGCACAGCTTAAATATCCTAAAAGAATTCAAACCTGTCAAGCAAGCTCTTCAGCGTTTTTTCGAAACTAAGAGACATGCCATGGGAGAGGAGCTAGCAAAGCTATTGGAGGCCGGATTCATTAGAGATATAAAACATCCGGACTGGCTAGCAAACCTGGTGATGGTACCAAAGAAGGACAAATCCTGGCGCCTCTGCTTTGATTTTAGAGACCTTAACAAGGCTTGCCCAAAGGATCCCTTCCCCCTCCCCGCATCGATCAAATTATCGACGCTACCGCAGGACACGACTCGTTGTGTTTCCTCGACGCATATTCCGGCTACCATCAAATCAAGATGGCAGAATCAGACCAAGCCGCAACGGCATTTATCACACCATACGGCCCATTCTGCTTTAACACAATGGCCTTCGGGCTCAAAAACGCCGGTGCAACATATTAGCGCATGATTCAGACATGTCTGGCAAACCAGATCGGCAAAACAGTGGAGGCATATGTAGATGATGTGCTCATCAAAACAAGACATGTTGAATCTCTAGTAGACAACTTGAGGCTCACATTCGATATTCTCCGAACATACGACATCAAGCTCAACCCAGAAAAATGCGTTTTCGGCGTCCCAGCCGGAAAGCTCTTGGGCTTCATTGTATCCGGTAGAGGAATTGAAGCAAATCCAGCCAAGATTCGAGCTCTGTCACAATTGGATATCCCAAAGTACATCAAACAAATACAAAAATTATCCGGATGCGTGGCGGCTCTAAGCCGCTTTATCTCCCGTTTGGGAGAAAAAGCCCTACCCCTTTACTGCCTCCTTCGGCGCACCAAACACTTCGAATGGACGGATGCAGCCACGGCCAGACTCTACGAAATAAAAGCCATACTGGCAACAAACCCAGTCCTGGCCGCGCCAAACATTAGCGAACCAATGCTATTATACATTGCAGCAACACATCAGGTTGTAAGCGCAGTGCTCGTTGTCGAACGAGAAACGGACGGACACAAATTCCCCCTTCAAAAGCCGGTCTATTATGTGTCCACTGTCCTCACTCCCTGTAAATCACGGTAACCGCATTATCAAAAGATTGCGTACGCGGTATTCATGGCATCCCGGAAGCTACGACACTACTTTCAAGAGTGTTCAATAACAGTAGCCTCGGAAGTACCACTTAACGATATTATAAACAACCGTGACGCAACAGGCCGGATTGCAAAATGGGCCATTGAGCTCCTCCCGTTTGACATAACTTATAAGCCACGGCGAGCCATCAAGTCGCAAGTCTTGGCCGACTTTGTCGCAGAATGGACGGAGGCTGAACTCCCTAAAGAGTACGGCACATATTCAAATTGGATCATGCATTTCGACGGCTCCAAGATGTTGGCCGGACGGGGGGCTGGCGTCGTTTTGACGTCCCCCACAGGAGACACAGTTCAATACATACTCCAGATTATGTACACGGACTCCAACAATGCAGCCGAATATGAGGCCCTTCTACATGGTCTCCGGATGGCAGTATCCATGGGCATTCAACGCCTAGAGGTGCGCAGGGACTCGAACCTCGCACTATCCCAAATAAATGGAGACTTCGATGCCAAGGATCCAAAAATGGCAGCTTACCGCAACACCGTCCTAAAAATGTCAGCTCGGTTCGAAGGGCTTGAATTCCACCATGTAGCCCGGGAAAATAATCAGGCGGCAGATGTCCTGGCACGCATCGACGCAAAACGCGATGTAGTCCCCCCCAACATCTTCTTGGAAAGGCTGTTCAAGCCATCCATAGTATGGGAAGGGGAGCCGAACAATAACAGCCCGGACCCAACCGCACGGCCCGACACCGAACATTCCGACACAATTGGAGGCTCTGCCAACGAAATAACACCTTCAGCCCACGTAATAATGGCCGTTATCGCCCCGTGGACGGAACCATTCCTCACCTACCTCACTAGGCAGGAACTCCCCGAGGACCAAAATGAGGCACGCTGCATAGTGCGGCCATCCAAAGCCTACAAAGTCCACGAGGGAGAGCTTTATAAGAAAAGCACTACCGGAGTCCTTCAAAGGTGCATCTCCGAGGAGGAAGGGCGGAACCTCCTAGCTGAAATTCATGCCGGACTCGGAGGTCATCACGCGGCAGCTCGGTCCCTTGTAAGCAAGGCCTTCCATATAGGCTTTTATTGGCCGACGGCCCGGGCAGACGCCCAGGACTTAGTCCAATGATGCACCGGTTGCCAGCTCTTTGCAAACCAAAGCCATATGCCACCCACCGACATCCAAACTATCCCCATCACTTGGCCCTTCGCGGTCTTGGGGCTTGACATGGTTGGACCCCTTAAAGGCGGAACCCACAAGCAAAAATACTTACTGGTCATGGTGGATAAGTTCACCAAATGGATAGAATCCAAGCCTGTTAAGACGGCCGAATCCGGACTGGTGATAGACTTTATATCCGGGGTTGTACACCGTTACGGCGTCCCTCACAGCATCATCACGGATAACGGCACGAACTTTATGGCCGATGAGGTAAAACTCTGGTGCAAAAAATGGGCATCAAGCTCGATTATGCTTCCGTCTATCACCCAAAACTAACGGCCAGGTCGAACGTGCAAATGGTCTCATCATGAGCGGCATCAAACCCAGATTAGTGCGGTCCCTCAAGGAATCTAACACGCACTGGGTAGAGGAGCTCGACTCTGTACTCTGGGGGCTGCGGACCACACCGAATCACACCATCGGATACACACCATTCTTTATGGTGTACGGCGCAGAGGCAGTTTTACCTTGCGACATAATTCATGACTCACCTCGAGTGTGCATGTACGAAGAAAGAGAAGCCGAGCTCGATCGGCAGGACAGCTTGGACGCATTGGAGGAGGAGCGTGACGTGGCAAAATCCCGTTCCGCATTCTATCAACAGCAGGCTCGAAGATACCAAAGCAGAGAAGTACGGGCCAAAAATTACAATGTTGGTGAATTAGTTCTACGACTACCGGACAAGAAAAAGGACAAACTCAAGCCCAAGTGGGAAGGTCCCTTCATAATTGACCAAGTCCTGACTGGTGGAGCGTATCGCCTGCGAGATGCATCGGATAACCGACTCGAGCCGAACCCATGGAATGCAGCCCGTCTCCGAAGATTCTATGCCTAGCACCGGACTCTGTGTTCGTCTCCTTCCTCTGTCCATTTTTTATACTTTCTGTCTTACATTCCTCTTCTTCTCTCCCTCTCTCTTATAGCCTTTAAAGGCTCAGAAAGTGACGCGCTATCCGCGCTCATTAAACCTGGGGGCTTCTTTAAACAGAAGCTTATTTATACGGGCTTCATGCCCAACAGATGTGTCACACTTCCGCATGTACCTTTTATTCACCATTATATGCATCGATATGACTTAAGTTTTGGCCAAGCTGGGTTGCCTGGCTCTTGTGCTTACCCCTACGTTCCCAATTGTTTGGCTAGGTGGTAAAGGGAGCACCTCTGCGATTGTTACTGCGGGTCAGCCGGACATGTACCTCAGACTGGGTGAAGCCGAAAGCTAGCGTTCTTAAGGGAATATTCGGTCGGTGAACTAAAGATGATCTTTTTTTATTTATCTATACGCCCCCAGATGTTTTTCCTGCATTTCTTTTCGCAGCATGGACATGCACTTCAGGGCATGCCTCCCAGGGAAAGGAACCCCTAACGGAACTATTCTCCCTGGAAGATTTTTCTTACTAACCATGTAATATAACATAACTAGTCGGGCACTTGTCTGTTCACGCACTAATGACCCCTACGCCTGGTCTCCATGCATTCCCCGGTTCCTATATAACCGCATGGGAATTCGGACACACTCCGGACCGTCAGGTCCCGAGGCTGAAGCGAAAAGGTCGGCCATGACAAATGATCTACAATCCGGCTAGAAGGCATTATAAATGTCAATTAAATTACATAGTCATTTTGACTGATTGTATTCCTCCTCAATACCATCTAACAGGCTGTCTAATTTACAGTCCTGCTGGGAATACTTTGCGGCCAACTCTACTTGGCCGTATACTAAGCTTATAGGGATCTCCTTCCCATCGGGCCCTACAGGATCGACCTCGGCCATGTGGTTGGGGTCAGCCTTTGTGTACCGCGTCTTCACCATGGCCCAGGCCTCCCTAACGCCTTGACGGCAGGCCGATATCTTCCACAATCGAAAGCGCCGCCATGCTCCCTTTAGCTTCTCCGCAAGCTCTCCAAGACCTTCGGTCATGGAGATGGATGGCCACAGGGCCTGGGCGACGTCTTGCATCGCCTGCCGAACTCGATCGAGCAGTTGCGAGAGCTCGGGAAGAAGGTCACCCGTAGAACCGGGCATCTCCTCTGCAGGACGACCTGTTAGCACACCTACAGACATTGCTCTGTTAGTCGACTTCCCCGCCGAACTTTCTTTCAAAGGTTCGTTCAAGCACTTACTAAATATGCCGCGCCGAAGCCGCTGATTCTCCTTAACGGAGTCTGACAGCTGGGCACGAACATCTTTCAGGTCGACGCCCAGCTTGGTGTTGGCATCTTGGAGATCGTTCTTCTCCCGCCTCACCTTTGTCAGCACCTTCTCACCAGCCTTTAGCTGGCGTAGGAGGTGTTGCCTTTCCGGATTCAATCCGGCGCCATCTGCAATTTCATTTGTCAGATTCGCACCCATGTCGTGCTTCGCAAAATACTTATCTTTCTAAGTATATATTACCAGAGGGGGTCTCCTTGGGCTCCCCGGCCATGGCTAGTGCGGCCTCAAGTTGGGCTTTGCACTCTTCCAGCTCCTTGGACAGTAGGGAATTCTTTTCTGTAAGAACCTGCATAACAAATGATCCTTAAATCAGTTGTTCTAACTGTTTCAAGTCTCGGGGGCTACTGGTATCTATATATAATTACCAAAATTTTCTTACCTGTATGTCTTTTACATATTGCTCCGTGGCTCTGGCTAGACCATTTTGAGCGGCACGGAGGTATGCATCTCCCGATTTGAAGGCATTTAACGCCTCTTGGGAGAAACAGGTGTCATGAAGAATTGTCCGGCGACGCCTGTGGTTCATGGCACTCTCCACCTCAGAGTTGGTGGCAGACAACCTCTCCACATCCTCCGTCGGAGGAGCGCCTGGTGCACGCCTTGTGTTCGCCTCCACCTCCGAACCAGACTTTGGAGCCTGGCTGGTGGAGGCGCGATTGGCAGCCTCTCCTAAGCCAGTCTGGCGAGGTCTCTTTGTCCTGAAGAGAGCACGAGTGTTAATGTGCCTTGAAGGTGTAACACCTGGGATACGGGGGCGCGCCATACCTTTGCGCTAACGTCTCAGTCCGGACTGCACCTCTTTTCTGCCCACGGGGCCCTGCGGCCCCTCGTTGGCTTGTCGCCGCAGGTTCGGCCTCCCGTTTCTGGGAGGCCGGGATTAGCCCTGGGTAATCAGCCGTAATGGCCACCAAGGCGTTGTCCTTGCTCAATTGATGGAACACTCCATCAATCAGCTCCACCAAAAAGTCCGGATCCTCTTGAGAGTCCGGGTCGAGGGACCGTCCTAGGTCCTCAGCATGTGGAGGAGGGTTGTTTATTTCTTTAACAGCCTGGCGCAGTTCCTGCGTTGAAGTCGCTAGACTGAGTATTTGACAATGGGAATATAAAACGGATGGGCAAGATGCGACCACTTACCCAGCTTGGAGGATTGTACATAGAAAATCCACCCTTTGGGTCGACGCGGAGAAAATCCTCCTCTTCTCCCTTGTACAAAGCGGACAAGGTCTTTATTAGAGCCGCAGCTGAATCCGGCCCCTTACGACCGTAGCGGGTGGTGTCGTCCTCCCTGTTGAAGTCCCACATGGGGTGGCCTCTATACTGTAGCGGCTGCACCCCTCGCATGATGCATGCAGCCATGACCCCGATCATGGTCAGTCCGGAATGAGCTAACAATCTTATCCAGCCCATCAGGTAAAAAACGTCCTTGTCGCTTTCCCTCTGAGGGCTCCGTGGACGCCAACTTAGGCGCTTCTTTAGTGGGGCACTGTCAAACTCAGGGAGGCCGATCCGGACAGGATCCGACAGCGGGACGTCTTCTATGTAAACCATTCCGAAGGCCAGTCCTCGGATGTTTATTTGGGGTTCCGGATAGGTATCCGGTCCCGGCGATGCGCCACACTTCGGCTCCGCCCACTTGATACATTGACCCCTTCTTATAACGGGGCACAAGGCAGAATAGCTCTTTCCACAGCCCAAAATGAGCCTCAACACCCAAAAACAGCTCGTAGAGGGCTACGAAGTCTGCGATATGCAATATGGAGGCGGGCGTGAGATTGTGTAGCTGGAGGCCATAATACTCCAGTAGCCCCTGGAGAAATGGATGGATTGGAAATCCGAGCCCTCTTATTAGATAAGGGACAAGGCATACCCACTCTCCTTGGGAGGGATTGGGGGCACTCTCCGCTTGCTCTCCGCCATTATAAACGGCAAGACCGGCTCGAACCGGGACCATATAGGCCGGGGGGAGAAATCCCTTGGTCTAGAGCGTCACTAGCTCGCTATGTGGGATGGAGCATCTCTCCCAATATCTAGGCTTAGGGCTGGAAGGGAGAAGGGAGGAGTTGCGATGGCTGGCCATGGTGGAATGGACCTTTGTCAGATGCGCTCTGATGAACACTCGCGAAGGGGAGAAGGTGTGGTTTGGATCTAAATCCTCGTCCCCTTAAATGGGCGGCTCATTTACGCGCCTAGGGGTGTGGATGTAAAAACACTCAGACTTTTCATATTCGTTTGACATGTGGGAGACGGCCATTATTGAGCGTAGAAGCCAAGGAGCGCAACATTTACAAGAAACCGGACTATATTCAACAGGTACATGGAATTTGGAGGAGAACCCGCCTTGCAATGCCGAAGACAATCTGCGCGCCGGACTCATCATCATTGAAGCCTGGTTCGGGGGCTACTGAGGGAGTCCTGGATTAGGGGGTGTCCGGATGGCCGGACTATACCTTCAGCCGGACTCCTGGACTATGAAGATACAAGATTGAAGACTTCGTCCCGTGTCCGGAAGGGACTTTCCTTGGCGTGGAAGGCAAGCTTGGCGATACGGATATGTAGATCTCCTACCATTGTAACCGACTCTATGTAACCCTAACCCTATCTGGTGTCTATATAAACCGGAGGGTTCTAGTCCGTAGGACATCATATTCATACACAACAATCATACCATAGGCTAGCTTCTAGGGTTTAGCCTCTTTGATCTCGTGGTAGATCTACTCTTGTACTACCCATATCATCAATATTAATCAAGCAGGACGTAGGGTTTTACCTCCATCGAGAGGGCCCGAACCTGGGTAAAACTTCGTGTCCCTTTCCTTCTGTTACCATCTGGCCTAGACGCACAGTTCGGGACCCCCTACCCGAGATCCGCCGGTTTTGACACTGACAAACACCACACTCTCACCAGGCTTGGGAGTGGGAATGACCTGCCCTTGAGCAGGCAGCCTATGCCAGATTTCGCTGGTCAAGAACCTGGCCCGTCTCAACTTCAGCACGTCCTCCTCTGTGACGGAGGAGGGCATCCATCGTCCCCGAAGGTCGAAACCGGACATTGTCAAAGGTCCGAAGCGCCTGAAATCTAGAGCCTTGGGTGTTGGAACTCGAGGCGAAGGGCGAACTCGTTTGAGATTGAAAGAAAGGAGTAAGGCTTTTGGCAGCTGAGTTTATCCAAGAGATTTACCACTCCGAGTGGTTAGCCAATGTTGTCACGGTCCCAAAGAAAGACGACTCACTTCGCATGTGCATTGATTTCAAGCATATCAATCGGGCCTGCCCGAAAGATCACTTTCCTCTCCCTCGCATCGATCAGATAGTCGACTCGACTGTAGGGTGCGAGCGTTTGTCCTTTTTGGACGCCTACTCCAGGTACCACCATATCCGTCTGTACGAACCCGACGAGATAAAGACAGCTTTTATCACCCCGTCTAGGTGCTTCTGTTATGTCACAATGCCATTCGGTTTGAAGAATGCTGGAGCCACATTCATGCGGATGATTCAGAAGTGCCTGCTCACTCAGATCACTCGGAATGTGGAAGCATACATGGATGACATTGTGGTCAAGTCACGTAAAGGTTCCAACCTACTGATTGACCTTGCTGAAACTTTTGCTAACCTCAGAAGGTATGATATCAAGCTCAATCCATCAAAGTGCACGTTTGGAGTTCCAGGCGGAAAGTTACTCGGTTTCCTTGTTTCCGAACGAGGAATCGATGCTAACCCAGAGAAAGTAGGCGCTATACTCCGAATGAAACACCTTGTGCGTGTGCATGATGTCCAGAAGCTTACTGGTTGCTTGGCCACCCTAAGTCGATTCATTTCTCACCTCGGTGAAAAGGCGCTACCTCTTTACCGACTGATGAAGAAATCAGATAAGTTCGAGTGGACCTCGGAAGCTGATGCAGCGTTTGCAGAGCTAAAAGCCCTGCTTTCCACCCAGCCGGCGCTTGCTGCTCCAATCAGCAAAGAGCCTCTGCTGCTTTATATAGCAGCCACTGGACAAGTCGTCAGTATAGTACTTACGGTCGAGTGGGAAGAAGAAGGAAAAGCATATAAAGTTCAACGCCCAGTTTATTATATTTCTGAAGTCCTGACCCTGTCAAAGCAGAGATATCCTCATTATCAGAAGCTTGTCTATGGTATTTACATGACCACGAAGAAGGTTGCACACTATTTCTCAGATCACTTTGTTATAGTCATCAGCGACGCTCCATTGTCAGAGATTCTGCACAACAAAGATGCAACTGGTCGAGTGGCAAAATGGGTGATTGAACGCCTTCCCTTGGATATCAAGTTTGAGGCAAAGAAAGCTATCAAGTCCCAAGCAATAGTAGATTTCCTCGCCGAGTGGATCGAACAGCAACTGCCGACTCAAGTTCATTCTGAGCACTGGACCATGTTCTTTGACGGATCCAAAATGCTGAATGGTTCTGGTGCTGGGGTAGTTCTGGTATCCCCCCGAGGAGACAGGCTCAGATATGTCCTCCAGATTCACTTTGATTCCTCCAACAATGAAGCAGAATATGAAGCACTCCTGTGTGGGTTGCGCATGGCCATCTCACTTGGCGTCCGTCACCTCATGGTCTATGGCGACTCAGATTTGGTAGTTAATCAAGTGATGAAGGAGTGGGACGTCAGAAGCCCAGCCATGACTGGTTACTACAACACGGTGAGAAAGCTTGAGAAGAAGTTTGAGGGGTTAGAACTCCACCACATACCCCGACTGAAAAATCAAGCAGCCGATGACTTGGCAAAAACAGGTTCCAAGAGAGAAGCCATTCCCAGCAATGTGTTTTTGGAGCATATTCACTCACCGACAGTTCAGGAAGATCATTTTACTGAAGAGCCCCCACAACCTAAGAGCACCACAGATCTGACTGAAGTCGAGGTCCCAGCCGTGGTCGACCTAATCATGGAGGTTCTGGCCATTACTCCCGACTAGACGGTGCCCTACATTGCGTACATCCTCAGGAAAGAACTCCTAGAGGATGAAGAAGAGGCTCGACAGATCGTCTGTCGATCCAAGGCCTTTATTGTGATAAGAGGACAACTGTTCAGGGAAAGCGTGACTGGAGTCGGTCAGAAATGCATAACACCAGAAGAAGGTCGAATGATCCTCAATGACATCCACTCGGGGACCTGTGGTCATCATGCGTCCTCTCGGGCCATCGTGGCTAAAGCATACCGAGCTGGATTCTATTGGCCACGAGCAAATGAAATGACGAAAGATATGGTCGACAGATGTGAAGGCTGCCAGTTTTACTCCGACATGTCTCACAAGCCAGCGTCAGCCCTGAAGACCATCCCCCTCATCTGGCCCTTTGCTGTTTGGGGACTGGATATGGTTGGACCACTGAGAACTGGCAGGAGCGGCTTCACTCATGTGCTTGTTGCAGTCGACAATTTTACCAAATGGATCGAAGCTAAACCTATCAAGAACCTTGATGCTAGCACTGCTGTCAGTTTTATCAGAGAATTGACATTCAGATATGGAGTTCCACACAACATCATCGAAGACAACGGGTCGAACTTCGATTCCGATGAGTTCAGACCTTTCTGCGCCTCTCAGGGCACTCGAGTCGACTATGCTTCAGTCGCTCACCCGCAGTCGAACAGACAAGCAGAAAGAGCCAATGGCCTAATTCTCAAAGGACTAAAACCCCGACTGATGCGTGATCTCAAACACGCAGCAGGCGCTTGGGTTGATGAAGTTCCGTCAGTTCTGTGGGGTTTAAGGACAACTCCTAATCGGTCGACCGGATGAACTCCTTTCTTCTTAGTCCATGGAGCCGAAGCTGTTCTGCCAAGTGACCTGCTCCACAACGCACCCCTACTCGAGCTCTTCTCCGAAGAGGACGTAGAGCAGGCCCGGCAAGATTCAGTTGATCTCTTAGAGGAGGAAAGAGAGATGGCCTTGATCCGGTCGACCATTTATCAGCAAGACTTGCGTCGATTCCACGCCAGAAATTTGAGGGGTCGAGCCTTTCAAGAAGGAGACGTGGTTCTTCGAGTGGATCAACAGAAACCACACAAGCTTGCCCCGACTTGGGAGGGCCCCTTCATCATCACCAAAGTTCTCCACAACGGAGCATACCATCTTTACAGTATTGAGCATCTGAAAGATGAGCCACGGGCTTGGAACGCGGAGCTGCTCCACCCCTTTTATACTTAAGCACTCGTTTGAATAAAATGTAATAATAAACACCTTTGTAATTTGTTTATCAAAGACAAGAGCTTATGGTCCTATCATTCGATTGTTGTGTTCTTACTTACTTCTGAAATCCCCCAGTGGATGGGCTTAGTCGCGAATCCGTTTCGCCTAAGTTCGAAAGAAAATCCTACCGAGTGGAGAACAATCTTCCCACTCGGGGGCTTAGCTGCAGTCCAGTACTCGCCTAAGTTCTCCCACTAGGAGGCTTAGCTACAGTCCAGTACTCGCCTAAGTTTGAAAAAAATTTACCGAGTAGAGAGCAATCCTCCCACTTGGGGGCTTAGCTGCAGTCCAGTACTCGCCTAAGTTCTCTCACTAAGAGACTTAGTTGCAGTCTAGTACTCGCCTAAGTTTGAAAAAATCTTACCAAGTGGAGAGCAATCCTCCCACTCGAGGGCTTAGCTGCAGTCCAGTACTCGCCTAAGTTCTCTCACTAGGAGACTTAGCTGCAGTCCAGTACTCGCCTAAGTTTGAAAAAATCCTACCGAGTGGAGACCAATCCTCCCACTCGGGGGCTTAGCTGCAGTCCAGTACTCGCTTAAGTTCTCTCACTAGGAGACTTAGCTGCAGTCCAGTACTCGCCGAAGTTTGAAAAAATCCTATCGAGTGGAGAGAAATCCTCCCACTCGGGGGCTTAGCTACATTCCAGTACTCGCCTAAGTTCTCTCACTAACAGACTTAGCTGCAGTCCAGTACTCGCCTAAGTTTGAAAAAATCCTACCGAGTGGAGAGCAATCCTCCCGGTCGGAGGCTTAGCTGCAGTCCAGTACTCGCCCAAGTTCTCCCACTAGGAGACTTAGCTGCAGTCCAGTACTCGCCTAAGTTTGAAAAAATCCTACCGAGTGGAGAGCAATCCTCCCACTCGGGGGCTTAGCTGCAGTCCAGTACTCGCCTAAGTTCTCTCACTAGGAGGCTTAGCTGTAGTCCAGTACTCGCCTAAGTTTGAAAAAATCCTACCGAGTGGAGAGCAATCTTCCCACTCAGAGGCTTAGCTGCAGTCCAGTACTCCCCATGTTCTCCCGCTAGGAGACTTAGCTGCAGTCCAGTACTCGCCTAAGTTCGAAAAAATCTTACCGAGTGGACGGCACTCCTCCCACTCGGGGGTCTTAGCTGCAGTCCAGTACTCGCCTAAGTCCGAAACATACCATGACGAGATGCAGGTCGACTGCAACCTTCTCCTTAGGAGCTACGACACAAGTACAACGTATGCTCCATCCCTATCCGCAAGGGCGACGAGGTGCAGGTCGACTGCAACCTTCCCTTCGGAGCTACGACACAAGTACAACGTACGCTCCATCCCTATCCGCAAGGGCGACGAGGTGCAGGTCGACTGCAACCTTCTCCTTCGGAGCTACGGCACAAGTACAACGTACGCTCCACCCCTATCCGCAAGGACGACGAGGTGCAGGTCGACTGCAACCTTCTCCTTCAGAGCTACGACACAAGTACAATGTACGCTCCATCCCTATCCGCAAGGACGACAAGGTGCAGGTCGACTGCAACCTTCTCCTTTGGAGCTATGGCACAAGTACAACGTCCGCTCCATCCCTATCCGCAAGGACGACGAAGCGTTCCGAGCAGTGAGCAAAGTCCATTCGAAGGCAAACGCAAGCACATTCGGAGATAAACCAAATTCATATAGATCCTAAAAGTTCCAAGCAGCAAATCAAAAATACTCGGGCACCAAGCCCGAAGGAGTTCAACGGTTACAGCAATCACTCGGCATTCCGAGGCAAATTTAAAGCAGATTCAAGTTTCATAAGTTTGTTCACTCGGCCGGAGGAGGGCTGGCAGGCTCCATGAATGAGTCCAGATCGATCCCATCAGCGATCCGAGTGGCGGCAGCAATGAATGTCTCCATGAAGGACTGGAAGTCATGATTTTTGGTATTAGCAACTTTGATCGCAGCCAGCTTGTCTTCACGAGCCTCCTTGCAATGGACTCGCAGCAAGGACAACACCACGTCAGCACCACACCAGGCGGAGGATTTATTTCATTCTTGCACTCGGTCAGGGATCTCGTTCAGTCGAGTCATCAGGGATTCCAGGTCATTTTGGAGCGTCGCCCTCAGCCAAAGCGGTGAGTCGATTCGGGAGACTACCTCCTTCAGGCGCACGAGGTAGCTTGTGGCGCTGGCGATACGGGACTCCAGTCGGAGCACGTTCATTGCAGTTTCATCGCAGACTAGAGAAGCGATAGGGTCCAGACCCGTCTCGACCCTTCTAGTTTCCTCGTCGAAGTCTTGGCAGAATTCTGCAGCAAAAAATTAGTGAATCGACCGAGTAAGATCCGATCGAAAGCATCAACACAGTCGGTTTAGAAGAAATACCTTCCAGCGTGAGATAGAGCTTCTTGGAAAGAGTCCTCAGATAAGCTTCCGTGTCATTCCTCTTGCGGTTCGCAGACTCCAACTTTTCATTCAGGACGACCTTGTCCTTCTTCAGACTGGTCACTTCGCGGTTAGCTTCATTAAGACAAGATTTTAGTTTGTTCACCTCCCCTTCCAGCGTTCCAATTGAAGCAAGCTTCAGGTCTACGAGAGCAATTTTATCTTGGGCTGCTTTTTGCGCGGCGGCGAGGTCCGAGTCCTTCTTCTCCAGAGCCAACTTCATTTTCTCTGCAAAAGAAACAATCGAATCAAAGATGAGATCAAAGAAATATATTGAAAGTTAGTCGACAGACAGTTACCTTCCATACCAGCGGCTTCGCCTTGAGCTTTCTTCAGATTCTGCTGGGCCAATTCCAAGTCGAGGTTGAGTTGCCTCTTCTTCTCCTCAAGTTCAGCAAACTTATAAATAAGAGTACAAGACTTCTGCAGAAGGAAAAAGATGGATCACTCGATAAGATCAAAGGTTGTTTACTTCCGAGTGAATAAAACCTAAAGAAGTTCACTTAGACCCCAGCCGACTGCACACAGTCGACTGCGGTCTCAGGGGCTACACCCAGCGGGTGCACTTGGCGTGCCCCCGCTGACTAAGACTCAACTCGACCGGTCTTCCCGGACCAAGTCAAAAAAAATTGTTCAGACCACAGCCGACTGTCAGCAGTCGACTGCGGTCTCGGGGACTACACCCAGTGGGTGCACTTGGCGTGCCCCCACCGGTTCGGATCCTACTCGACCGGTCCGCCTGAGTCGAGTGTAAGGAGTGAAAAAGAAAGGGAAGTAGAACTCAGACCCCAGTCGACTGCCAGCAGTCGACCGCGGTCTCGGGGACTACACCTAGTGGGTGCACTTAGCGTGCCCCCACCGGTTCAGATCCCACTCGATCAGACCGAGTGGAAGAACGAAACTACCAAAACCAACAAAACACCCAGCGGGTGCTCTAATTCGACGCAAACAACAGGAGATTGTGTAGAAGAAGATTTTTCGAGTAACATTTCCTCATAGAGCAAAAATAGTCGGAAAGTCTACTCACCTGGACATTGGCCCGAAGAGCAGCACTGGCGTCGTAGGCAGCCTGGCTGTTCTCATGCACCGTCTTCACCCACTCCATCATCATGTCAGCCTGTCGGATGGCTTCCGCAGCCGCTTCCGACTGGTTGTCCGGGACGGGATAGCTGGTGAAAAAGTGAGCAGACGACCCAGGTGTGGCGGCTTGGAGCTCCGTGGCGTGGAGTTGGACGACTGAAGGAATCACAGGCGCAGTCGGTGGTGTGGGGTCCTCACTCGATAAGGGTGCAGTGAAGGTCACAGAGGCCCTGCCCGCGTCTTCAGGTTGACGGACGGGAGGTGTCGTAGTTGGTTCTTGCCAAGACATCCTACCAGCTGCTACCTTCTTGCTCTTCCTGGGCTTAAGAGCCACATCTTCATCGTCATCTGGAAGATCGATGACGTTGGGTGGAGTTGCAGGGCAGATCATTCGACCCCAAGTAAACCACTAGAACGCAATCGACCAAAGAATCAAGAACAAAATCGCAAGAGTTTATACCTGGGTTGGAGGTTACCGCATCTTCAATCTCCTCGTCCCGGTACTGGAGAGAAGAGGTTCCTGACGTAGCAGCACTGCAAAGACCCGCATTCAATCGGTTACGTCTAGTTAATCGAGTCGACGAAAAGGAAAAGTCAGATGATTACTCGGAGATAGTAGGGACGGTCACTTTGATCCTGGGCAAAGCTTTTGGCAGTTTGGAGGAGGTGGCTTTCTATGCTTTCGGCGCTGGAGGCGGCACAACTTTGGACTGCTTTTGAGTCTTCTCAGACGGCGTTGGGGAATACGACCTGGGACGCTTTGAAGACTGTCCAATCGGCGTGGCCACCAAGTCCGGAGTGCTTGCCGGGTTGTGAGTGTGTTTGGATCTCCTCTCCCTACGAGGAGGCGAGTCGACTTCTTCGTCATCAGTCGATTCCTCGCTCTCCTCGTCCTCCTCGGCATCCGAGTGCCCCTCACCGCTCGCACCCCCGCTCGCTTCTTCCTCGACGTCTTGTTCCTGCACTCCGTTGGGCATTGAGTACATGTTGATGAGGGCCTGAAAGGACAATGATCAAAGGAAATTCAGTCGACCATAAACAAGATGTCACACGGTGAATCGGAAAGATACTTGATAAAACAGAATTATACCTAGTCCGGCTGGTGCGAGTTGTCGAATGGAATCACCCTCCTAGACCCTCGAGGTTTGTCTTTGTTGCTGGTGATCCCCATCAACCACTTCTCCAAGGTATCCTCGCTGACATCCTCCGGGTGGATCCGGGTGGAATCCTCGAGCCTAGAGTACATCCACATCGGATGATCACGCGCCTCAAGCGGTTGGATGCGTCTACCGAGAAAGACCTCCAGCAGGTCCATCCCGGTCACCCCGTCGCGGACAAGTTGGACGACCCGCTCGACCAACACCTTGACATGCGCCTTATCTTCTGGAACTACCTTCTGGGGGGAGGGCTTCTCCACTCAAGCCAAGGAAAAGGGAGGAAGTCCAGTCGACTGACCCGGGGTCGGCTGATCCTTGCAGTAGAACCAAGTCGACTGCCAGCCCCGGACCGAGTCGGGAAGGATCATGGCTGGGAAGGTACTCTTGCTCCTCATCTGGATCCCCAGACCCCTGCACATCTGGATCACTTGTGTCCTCTCGTCACTCAGATTGGCCTTTTTGACCGACTGGGAGCAGCAGGTGAAGATGTGTTTGAAAAGACCCCAGTGCGGTCGACAGCCCAAGAAATTTTCACACATCGACACGAAAGCAGCCAGATAGACTATGGTGTTTGGAGTGAAATGGTGAAGTTGAGCCCCAAAGAAGTTCAAAAAACCCCGGAAGAAAGGATGGGGAGGCAGTGAGAATCCGCGATCTACGTGGGTGGCGAGGAGAACACACTCACACTCCCTTGGCTGCGGCTCGGTTTCATTCCCCGGGAGCCGTGCCGACTTGTGGGGGATCAGTCCCCCCTCCACCAGGTCGTCGAGGTCATCCTGGGTGATTGTCGAGCGGATCCAGACACCCTGGATCCAGCCCGGCGGCAGGCCGGATCTCAATGAGGCTCCGCCCCGGCTGGTCCGCTTGCCCTTCGCCTTCACGGTCGCCTTCTTCGCATGCTCCAGCGCCACCGTCTTCTCTTTCCCCATGGCAACGGATCGAGCTCGAGCGAGAGTCCGGCGACGAGAGCGAAAGCGAGCGTGGCGGAGAGATCAGGAGAAGAAGAAGAGAGAATGGGAGCGCACGGGGTAGACGCCTGGTCCGGGGCCTTTTATAAAGTCGTCCCCCGAGTGACTGACTGGTGGACCCAGACGATCTAAACAAATCCCGCAACAGTCGCGCGTGCAGTACATGGTGAAAAAGGTGGTGCGGGGATCGAGGAGACTTGCCTAATCCATCCCGATAACCTCGGTTCCGTCCGTCTGGCGCACTTCCCAAAATTCGAATCTCGCGAAATCCGCGGAGAGCAGAGCAACCTGTCAAACTGAAGACAAACATCCTCTACATCATCATTCGGAATTCTACCGTGAAAATTCACTCGACAAAAACCAAGGTGGACCAAGGCGACTGAGAAAGGAGTCGACGTCGTCACCTCAACTCATTGTTCCAGAACAAGATATACTCATAGCACAAAGAATGGGTCGGAAGTGTTCCCAACTCCTTCCTCACTCAAACCCTGATCCATTCTGGGGCTAATGATGAAGCTATGTACCTAGGGTAGGGTCATGGATCTGTCCAACGTACCCTCCCCAAGGACATCTCTACAAAGAATCAAAAGCAGTCGAAGAGAAACCATCATCCACTCGACCATGAAGATGTGCTCACTCGACCACCTTGAAGACACTCGACCACCAGAAGATGAGAAACCCTCCACTCTACAACGGTCAGGACTTAAACCATAGCTTTATGGGCATTTACAACACTTTACTGCAGACGTTACCAGTAACGTCCCTCTTTTATGAGCATTGAACCTTGTGTAACGAAGGGGAGATGGGGTCCTCGCGTACTCTATATAAGCCACCCCCTCCTCTAGGACACATGTTCGCACTTTCTATAATTCACACGCATATATTCAGTCGACCGCCTCCGGGCTCCGAGACGTAGGGCTGTTACTTCCTCCGAGAAGGGCCTGAACTCGTAAAACTCGTGTGTACAACTCCTCCATAGCTAGGATCTTGCCTCTACATTCCTACCCCCCTATTCTACTTTCAGTCTTAGAACCACGACACCTAGGTCGATGTCTAAAGCTATGGCAGGATATTCGGACAAGCAGATCTAAGTAACAAAATATATGTAAAGCTAATTCAGCAAACATATTTGAGTGCCAAATTATGGCAGGCTGTTTCAGCAGTCAATGAGGCCGAGCACACAGCCATCAAACTATCAAAGGCCATCGCAACAACAAAGATCGAGTATAAAACGGTGTAGAGCTATTTCACCTAACAGATTGGCTACTAGACCATGGCAATCTACGTCACAATAAATATGTGGCAGGATATTTTAGCAACTAATCGGCCTTGGCATGCCATCTCAGCTAAGCAGATTGAGTGTAGAATAGGGCAAGGAAGCTTCTTGAGCAGAGCATATTGACAGTAAACTACTTCGGCAAACAGTGAGATTAACAGCGTCTATCAACTAACATTCAGCGCTACACCGACATGAACGGAGCCTAAGTCTAGAATGCGCGTACCGTGGGAGAAGCTGACCGCCGTGCGTCTCCACACGAACACCGCCAGCGGTGGCGTCGCTGACCGTCGTGCGCCTCCACAAGAATGTACCCAGAGGTGGCGGCGCGGCTAGAGGACAGCAGTCTACGAGAGCGTAGTGTGGGAGCGAGAGGATCGCCGAACTGCGGCGCCGATGTATCGGCACGGCGGGGAGGGCGGCTTGGGCAGAGCGAATGGAGTGGAGGGGGACAGGGGGAGGGGGTTTGGGGAATATTATTGGCTAGTTGGCCGAATGGCGGTTGAATCGGATTTGGGGGGAATTTTTGGGTGTGGGGGGAGGATTTTCGCACGGTGGGTGGGGGGAGTTTGTCGCATGGTCAGTTTCTCCAAGTGTAGTCCCACGTGTCAGGGAAGAGGCAAGCCGAAGCGTGTTCCGTTTGCGTGAGCCGTGTGCAGGACCGAACGTGTGTGGGGTGCAATGCGACCGCGACAGGAGTGTTGTGAGTGTACCGCCTTTTTTCCTTTTAAACTAGGTGTTTCCCCCCTCAAAAAAATTTGTTGCTTCGCGCGATCCATCAATACTACTACTAGTAATCCGGTAATCCCGACTAAAATGGCGCGGCCGGGTCTTTTCCCGCGCGATATGCTGGGAGGTTGGCTTAGTTGGGTTTTTTAGGATGAGTAATGCTACACCTATGTAATCCTAGTTATATAATTAACGTAATGTGAAACATGTGAGCCATTGATTGTAGATTGGGGGGAAGGAGGGGCCCACCACCATGAAAATCAGGGGAGGAGAGAGAGAGGCAATTTACGTTAACCCTTTCATAGGTTCCCGTAGATGTAGAAAGATGTGAAATGCGTGAATGTGTAGTGGACGTACTATTGGAGTGCCTAAGATAATTTGTGTATGTATAGACTCTATGTGTTTATTTTACTTCGCATGCTAGATTTGTCTCGGTTCAATAAAAAGCAGAGTTGGTGATGATTGTGTGCCTGTCATCCTGCAATATAGGCCATCCTATCTATATCTAATGGATAGGAAGGAAACTATGACAATTTACCCGCACTCCTCTCCACATTTGCAGATAAGGCTTTCCCTCGTTCATCCTTTTCTCCCACAAGATCTTGATCTTCCGTGCAACGCACGGGCATCTTGCTAGTACTCCTACAGTATGTATATTATTGTGAAAGTTCATATACACCGGCCGAGATTAATGCAAACACGGCAGATTTTCATTACATTTCGAACTTTTATAGGACATAAAAATAAAAGAAACCCGACCCTAAACCTATTCTACGGCGGCGACCGACGTCCTCCATCTGCGATCTTTATGTACGGGGGCGGGGTTCAAGACCCGTGAAGTGAAGGTGCGGTCTCCGGCGAGGAAGAGTAGAACACGGGATACGGACCGGCCAGTTGGCACACCATGCCCTGCGGCCTCCCATGCCCTACTCATCCTCGGAGGAGTCCCCGACCTCGGCGGTGCTGGACGTTGGACGGCGGCAAGTAGGACGTGTGGCTGACGGTGCTCCCGTCATCGGCCGCCAGCGTGGCCACCGCTTGTGCGGTCGCGTCCGCGTCCGGCTATGCTGCTATTGCGTCGCGAGAGGCGACTTGAGCGGGGGCGGCAACCTCGAGCTTCATCCCCTAAGACAAGCTCTCCCGCAGAGTGTTCGCACTTGCGGTGATGGCGGATGTGGTGCCAGGTAGGAGGACAATGCGCTATGGTGTGGAGGTTAGCTGGGCGTTGCCGCTTTAAGTAGCGCATTCCGGTGAGGCCAACCGTCCGGGTGCATCATTAAGTCGCCGGAGTTGGTTCCTCAGGCACCGAGCCTCTTAACGGTGACATACGAACGGACGGCATGAATGTGGGCAGCTGGCGCCGGCTGGGAACACACCGTGCGACGGCACGAGGGACGAGGGTTTTGGTGTGCCAGGGTAGTGAGCTGCAGTCGTGGCAACGTTGGAGATGCCCTTTGCTCACATGTGATCCCTGCATGTCATTGAAAAAGCAAGACGACCTAGCATGGTCACAGGTCCAGAGGATGCAGTTGGCTGCGCTACACCACTCCGCGGACGCGTTGCGGCGCCCCGTGCATCCTCGACGAGCCGGGTGTTGGGTGTGTTTGGATTGTGGCCAAAGTGCACCTTACCAAAATTTTGGTCATGACCCAAAGATTGGTCTTTGTTTGGATGGTTGCCATTTTTTTGGCATGCCAATGAACTCTAGCCAACTCTAGTTCATTTTTCTTGCCAATGTCGGCCAAATCATGGGCAACCAATACCTCAACCAAAATTTTGGTCATGACCCAAAGATTGGTATTTGTTTGGATGGTTGCCATTTCTTTGGCATGCCAATGAACTCTAGCCAACTCTAGTTCATTTTTCTTGCCAATGTCGGCCAAATCATGGGCAACCAATACCTCAACCAAAATTTTGGCTACCCAATGCTTTGATGGGGCAACCTTGGGCACAAACCAAACATACCGTTGGTCGTGCCACAGCACTAACGCCACCCTCGGCACACTGAAACCGACCATGTCTAGCGACGATATGAGCGTGTCGCTCACCGCGGTCGCCGTGTCCAGAGGCGGTGCTGGAGCTGTGCCCCGTTGTTGGCCCCAAAGACCCACATGAACGGTTTTCGGCGGCGGGGAGGTCGTGGGCCAGCTCCTCCATTGGACTAGTCTGCGCTACATCATCCCGATGGGTGTGCCCCACATGTCGGTTTCCCTATTTTCCCGGCCAGATTCGAGCGCCAGTGCTCCGCGTTGCGCATTAGGCCTTTCACTATGTAGGCCAAGCGAGACAACTTATTGTTTATTTGAGCCATTCAAGTATAATCATGTGGCGTTTGCTTATTTCTCATTCCTCTCCAACCCTCTTCTCCATCGATCATGTCGCCCTCCAGTCGAGTCCATCCTCCCACATGCCTCATTTGAACATTCCGCCGAGTACCATTCGCATGTACCCACCCTAGTCCTCTTTTAATAGATCTCTGGACCCCGAGATGAAATCGAGAGGGAACGAGTGGGGGCACGTGATACCTAAGGCGGATTCAAAATTTTGAACCGGTGATCATAGCATCTGCAAATCATATATAAAGGGTATTCAATGTTCGTTTCGTTTTTGAACGTACAATATACTCCCTCCTATCCTTTCTAGTTTACATATAAGTTTTATGTGTAGTCAAAGTATCTCTACTTTGATCAAAAAGGTATCAACATTCAACAACGCCCAATCAATATTGTTAGATTCGTACGTACTCCTAGATTTGTACTCGAGATGGTTTCCAATTTGACTATTGACAAGATTAATAGTACATGAGATGTATAATGTGAAAATTATATCATTGGAAACCCCTTTCACATACAAATTTGACCGTATGCTTTGTGTAAGTTGCATGTCATATATTATTACTCTAACATTTCGTCAAAGTTAGCCTCAAAAACGCATTAGACCATGTATGCATTGTGTAAGTTGCATGTCATATATTATTACTCTAACATTTGTGTAAGTTGCATGCCATATATTATTACTCTAATATTTGGTCAAAGTAGTATAGTGGAAGTGGATCCTCTGACGTAGGTACCCTTGCCTTACCCTCCCTTTCGGTCACTTACTGGCGAACCCCATGTTTGCTAGGCCCCCATGTCAGTTACTCAATGGGTTCGGCCACGTCAGGGGATCCTCATCCATAGTATACTCCCTCTGTTTTTATTTACTCCGCATAAAACAGAGGGAGTGGTGGTATAATAAATGATACGGGTGATAACCCACAAGTATAGGGGATCGCAATAGTTTTCGAGGGTAGAGTATTCAACCCAAATTTTTTGATTCGACACAAGGGAAGCCAAACAATATTCTCAAGTATTAGCAGCTGAGTTGTCAATTCAACCACACCTGGAAACTTAATATCTGTAGCAAAGTGTTTAGTAGCAAAGTAATATGATAGTAGTGATAACGGTAACAAAAGGTAACAGTAGTAAAAGCAATGTTTTTGGTATTTTGTAGTGATGATAGCAATAGCAATGGGAAAGTAAATAAGCGAAGAACAATATGTGGAAAGCTCGTAGGTAATGGATTAGTGATGGAGAATTACGCCGAATGTGGTTCATCATGTAACAGTCATAACCTAGGGTGACACGGAACTAGCTCCAGTTCATTGATATAATGTAGGCATGTATTCCGAACATAGTCATACGTGCTTATGGAAAAGAACTTGCATGACATCTTTTGTCCTACCCTCCCGTGGCAGCGGGGTCCTTATGGAAACTACAGGATATTAAGGCCTCCTTTTAATAGAGAACCGGAACAAAGCATTAACACATAGTGAATACATGAACTCCTCAAACTATGGTCATCACCGGTAAGTATCCCGATTATTGTCACTTCGGGGTTAATGGATCATAACACATAATAGGTGACTATAGACTTGCAAGATAGGATCAAGAACACTCATATATTGATGAAAACATAATAGGTTCAGATCTGAAATCATGGCACTCGGGCCCTAGTGACAAGCATTAAGCATAGCAAAGTCATAGCAACATCAATCTGAGAACATAGTGGACACTAGGGATCAAACCCTAACAAAACTAGCTCGATTACATGATAGATCCCATCCAACCCATCACCGTCCAGCAAGCCTGTGATGGAATTACTCACGCACGGCGGTGAGCATCATGAAATTGGTGATGGAGGATGGTTGATGATGACGATGGCGACGGATTCCCCTCTCCGGAGCCCCGAACGGACTCCAGATCAGCCCTCCCAAGAGGTTTTAGGGCTTGGCGGCGGCTCCGTATCATAAAACGCGATGATTTCTACTCCCTGATTTTTTCTCCCTGAAACTCAATATATGGAGTTGGAGTTGGAGTCGGAGAGGCAATAGGGGGCACGAGGTAGGGGGCGCGCCCCCCACCCTCGTGGAGAGGTGGTGGGCGCCTGGCCTTCATCTTTTGCAGGTATTTTTCTTATTTTCTGAAAAGTGTCTCCGTGAAGTTTCAGGTCATTCCGAGAACGTTTGCTCCTGCACATAAATAACGCCATGGTAATTCTGCTGAAAACAGTGTCAGTCCGAGTTTGTTCCATTCAAATCATGCAAGTTAGAGTCCAAAACAAGGGCAAAAGTGTTTGGAAAAGTAGATAAGTTGGAGACGTATCAGCGGGCGGGGGACGGGGAGGGACGTCAGTTTGCTCTCAACTGCGGTCCCACAAGCGAGCGAAAACGCAAGACGAAGCGCGTTCCATTCGGTGAGCGACATGGAGGGTCCAGCGTGCCGGGCTGCAACGCGAACGCGACAAGAGCGATGTACAGTCAAAACAGATTGGCCGATCGTCACCAGAACCACTATTCACACCAGAACCTTCGCTGCTCGGCCTACGCCAGCCACAGCCCTAAAACCACACCAAATCTCCAGCCCATTCCCCCACCTTTAGATCCACTAGCCCGCATCAAGTGTCCCCTAGTTCGCCGGAAAGCCATGGTGCACCGCAAGATCACTTACTACAAGATGTTGACGTCGGAGCGCCGCGCAGAAATCGCGGCGGCAGTCGGCGCCACAGACCTCTATTCCCAAGATCGCTTTGCAGCAGGCCAATCCCCGAGTTCTCTGGAGCCAAGCTATGAGGAGGAGGAAGCCGATCCAATGTTCATGGCGGAGGTCGTGGTGCAGAAGGCCCCCGATGGGTATGAGACGATGGACGTCGACTTCATTCCAGCGTCCGAGTCCCCCATGGTGCAGGCGGACCAGCGGTTCAACATGGCGATACTAAAGGAGGACCGCGAGGCAGAGGCTCAACTCGACGCGGAGCGCGCGCATGCCACTGCCATCGAGGCTCTCCTACAGGCGGAACTAGATGTCGTGGATGTGAACCGGGCGGCGGAGGCTCAACTTGAGGCGAAGCGCGCGGATGCCGCTGCCATCGAGGCCCTCCTACAGGCGGAACCGGACATCCTGGACTTGAACCAGGCGGTAGAGGCTTGACTCGACGCAGAGCGCGCGGATGCCGCTCTCATTGATGCCCTCCTGCAGGCGGAACCGGACGTCCTGGACTTGAACCGGGCGGCGGAGGCTCGACTCGACGCGGAGTGCGCGGATGCCGCTGCCATCGAGGCCCTCCTGCAGGCAGAACCGGACGTCCTCGAGTTGAACCGGGCTGTGCTCTCGTCCGTGCAGAGCGCCCGCATGCTCCGCTTGAATGAGTAGCTGGAGGCCGAGGACAACCACGGGGCGGAGACACATGTCCATAGTGACGGTTGATTCGCGCCGGCAGCCAAAGACGACGAGGCCGTCTCTTTCTGTGAGCAGTGATAGTTTTTATTTATGTTGTTTTTTTATGGATCTTTTGTTGTGTAAAACATATATTTGTTATACAAGTCACCTAACTTGGGTCAGTCTACCATTTTAGGCGGTTTGATGAATATCCTTCGTCTCCTAACCTTTCTTTCCTTCTTCCTCACCTGTTCTTCTTCCCCAACAGACCACCGAACGGGCCATACGGGTACTCCCCAACATGCGGTTGGATAAACATACTCTATGAACCAAAATTATGTGCCAGCGATAGGATGGCTGAGTTTGGTTTGTTCAAATGCGACAGCACGTGTCAGTGAGGGTGCGTTCCCTTGGTTGGGTTTGCGGCGTGTAGGAGCGACTGTGTGAGGGTGTGGTGCGACCGCGGCATGCAGGAGCGACCGTGTGAGGGTGCGGTGCGACCGTGACAGCTGTGTGCAAGTGTACATCCTTCTCATTTTGAAAACTTTAGGCAAGCTTGGCAAAAAATGTGTGGCGAAGTTTGGCAATGCAAGGCCTAGACCCAAACAGGATAAGTACGTACGTACTAGGAGTACTAGTGTTAAAAAAGAAAGGCGGGGTTTTCCTTCGCGGGATTTAATCGATACAAATCCTTGTTTCACATGTCAATTAATGTGTATTTTTTTTCTCCAAAGACCAAGGAGCTAACCATCTCACTCCTCATCGCTTGATTAATGCAGCGCCATGCAAACCAACCTTCTCACTTCCGCATGCATGCAGGGGATATTAATGTCCTTGGTTGCTAACCCCATCAATTTTGCCTTGATTAGTGTTAGTGGCCCTTTGCAAATTGTAGTTTTGATATGCTGGCCTTGTGTACAAAAAAATGGAGGTAGTAACTATATTTGACTTCCTTCCCCATTGCGGTGACGTTGACGATATCTTTTTTTTGGTGGTTTGGTGAAGTGCGTTCGACGGAGAACACCATTGAGGGAGACCATGGTAAGTCGTTCGCAAGTGCCGCCTGCAAGCCGAGACAACCGCCTTATTTGCATCCAGGAAGTCCTTTACTAGTACTACTAGGAGTACTAGTGCGATGAGATGGTTTCTCGAAGAAGACGATGGAGAAGCGGAGTCAGCGAAGAGTGAAATGATGGTTGCTTCATCCGTGCTTTTGTGATTTGATGCCTCACTGCTTTGTGATTTGTGATAGAAGGGACAGGGGAGTAGACTCTATGCTCTATACTGTAATACATGCGTCCAAGCATGGGAGAAAGAGGAGAGACGTTGCATTTTTCTATTCCTTCAATCAATCAATCAGGGAGCTTTGGTTCCATCTTTTTGGCTTTGGCAACACCGTCCACAATGGTTCCCACGATGCCAAAAGCTATTTTCACATTTGGCTACACATTGTGGATGCCCTTAACCGTACGACTTAGTTTTGCTCCTGTGTGCTATCTATACAAATCTCAATTATATTGACTAAAAAAGTATAGAATCAAGATTAGTAAAAAGGAGGTGATTTTGCCGCGCGGATGGCGGGGGAGGTTTCTTATTTAAGCAATGCTACATCCACGTAATGGTTTATGTAAAGTTACGAACTGATGTGATGTGGGACTATTTGATTGGATTAAAGTAGAGGATTAGGCCCACTCCACCTGAAAATCAGGGGGGCATATATAGATTAGATGGAAAGTATACGTAGCAGCTACGTAGCCCTTTGTAAGTCTAGGATTAGGCTTCTTATTTTTGGAGGACGTTGTCCTGGTGGTTTGCTCACATGCGGTCCCATGTGTCAGTGCTTTACCAAGCCGATCCACGTCCCACATGAGGTAGAACAACGGCAGAAGCAACACGTGGTTAAGTTGAAGAAGATGAGGGAGAAGCGGATTCAGCAACGAGTGAAATGATGGTTGCTTCGTCCCTCCAACTTAACTGTGGGAAAGGTGCAGCTTTGTGATTTGATGCCTCATTGCTCATTACTACATCGGCGCCATGATTGGGGTGCTTCACCCCGGCTGCTCTGCACTGTATTCCGGTATGGCACGTGGACCCGGTAGCTTGATGTCCCACATGCCGGCGAAAGGGACTAGAAGATTTATGAAAGCGAGCGCTCCACTCTTACGACGGAGGAGTAGACGACACGGCGGCCCAGTGAACTATCACTTGTACTGTATAGTATTATAGTTTTGTTGTTTCGCACGATCCATCGATACAAACCCGATTAAACAGGAAAGGGAGAGATTTTTCCCGCGTGGTAGATCATACTGGCCATACATTTCAAAGGCAATTTTAATGTATGCAAATTGAATAATTATAAGTAACAATATGATATCTAGTAAAACTAAAAACACATATGATTTATTGTGTTAGAGTGTAGTAGTAGTGTTGTATTGCATAGTTGTTAGATGTAACATGCGAGAACATGTAGAGATGTAGTTTTGGAGGGCCTACAGAGAGAAAAGCGTAATACGGTCACCGAACTTCAGAATAAGTTGATTACGGTCACTATATACGTTTTGCGGTGATTATACGGTCACTTGCTCACAGTTCAGCATCGGATTGCACTCTGTTGACCGGCCAAATAGTCTGCGTGGCGCCATGTTGACTAGTTAAATTGACCATGTTCCTTGTGGGTCCCACCTGTTAGTTCGCATAGGCAAAAGGTCAGATAAACACAAATTTATGCAGGCACGATAAGGCTCCAACCCATGCGCGGGAATCACCTGGTTGTGTATGTGTCTGTCAGGGCCTGATGTGTGCGCATGCACGTGTATGTTGAGCACTTGAGCGTGAGAGTGTGTGTTGGTCGTGTGGTGTACTGGTGTGTGCATACATGCACGCGTGTGTGCGTGTGAGTGTTGCATGCGTGCGTGGCTGCGTGTGTACGTGTGAGTGTTGCGTGTGTGTGTGGGTGGGTGCATGTGTTTGTGTGAGTGTTGCATGGATGCAGTTCGTGTGCATGCGTGCGTATGTGTATAATCACCACACCAGCTCTTGTGTGTTAAAACAGACGGCTCAGTATACCAATACAAGGCCACCTTGTCCGCTGTGCCCGCGATCATGACTTCGAACCACCGTCCAAATATTTTTTTGTCGTTTGTTTTCATTCTTACTAGCAAGATGCCTGTGCATTGCAAGTAACATCAAGATGCATTTGTATGACTTGTTTATCTTGTGAGACAAAAGGATGAATGAGGGAAGGCCTTATTTGCAAATGTGGAGAGGTGTGTGGGTACCTTTTTTGCAAAATTGCCATAGTTTCTTTCCTATCCGTCAGATATAAATCGGACAGCCTATAATGCAGGATGGTAGGCACACCATCTTCACCAACTCTGTTTTTTATAAGAGTGTATTTTATGTATTTTATAAGAGTGTAGATGTAGAATTGATACAAGTCGACAGGTGGGCACGATAGTAGTGAGATAATGTGATGCAACACTAAAGGTGCCACGTGGAGCGTTTAACTAGTCAACTAGTCATGTCATGAGCAAATACAGAGTTGTACGGTGAGCCCGTGACTGTATAATAACCACTAAACGTAAATGGTGACCGTAATGAGTGGATTCTGAAGTCCAATGTACATATCGTGCTTTCGCTTCAAATACAATGATCGTCATTGCATATATCGCGAGAGAAAGATGAAGCATGCGTGAATTTTCTGGGGGCTTACTTTTAGAGGACCTGGAGATAGTTTTGTGTGCATACGTGAAAGGGGCATACAGGGGGAGTTTGCGATGGAGAGAGAGATGCTCTTCATTTCTCTTTATTATGACTAACTTTGTATATAGTATAAAAATATACAAATTCATAGTGCGGAATAAATATCATTGTGGGCACCATGCAATGCAAATTAGCGTTCGTACTCCTCCATATAACTTTGTAATGTTGTATATATGTAGAAACTCTAAAATAATTTTTTGGCCACACTTTATTTGGCAGGGGACGTGATGTAACATGTGTGAATGTGTAGTTGATGCATTTGGCGGGGCCTAGAGAGGTATGTGTGTGTATTACGTATTTGAGAAAGGCATGGATAGAGGGGCCGACGGGGGGCGTGGGAGAGATAGCACGAGAAATGAGAGTGGTCTAGAGAGAGAGAGACGAATATGGCGTCACGACAAGAGATCCCATTCCCTTGAGTGTGTATATGCAAGGGGGAGGGAATAGAGGCACCAGGAGAAAATTTCTATGTGTGTGGTGTTTGTGTTGGTATGTGTGGGTGTGAGAAGATAATGAGACGTGGGGGAAGAGGGTGTGTCACCGCGTGAGGTTCGGTGGGTCGAGGTGAGGCCCTTCATTCGGTTCCGTCCTGCGCCACATTGGTCGGCCCGTGACGCATTTAGGAAGACCCATGGATGACTAGTCGTACAAGACAAACATAGCAGAATTGTGAAGGACTCTATGTCCACTGACAAAGCCAGCTAGGATTTGTAACCCTAGGTTCTCGGACTAAGGTAACCCCTGTATCTCTGATATTACTATTCATCCAACCTAACTTTAAGGGGCATCCTACAGAATGCTCTGCTAGAGTCATACTCGTCGATTAGGAAGAGAGGTGTGAGACAATGCGTGAGAGACAGGCGTAAAGATAATGTGCATACATGAGACACGTAGGCAGGTCCATGTATATAGAAAGGGTCAATGAGGATTGTGCGTGTGTATGTTTGCGAGAGGTAGAGTGCTTGTGATAAAAGTTAGTGAAAACAGTTGTAAATGGTTACGAGAGGGAGGGAGGGTTATATCTAGAGCATGTGTGCGAGAAAGACACCTCAGGAGAGAGTGTGTGAGCATCTGTGAGAGACCACCGATGGAGAGTGAAACTACACGTAAAAGACTGCTCTACACATTGATTAAAGATATAAATCTTATCCAAATATTAGGATGGGATCATGATATTTGCAATTTGCGTAAGGAGCGGTCATTGATCCATCAGACATCTAGATTCTATCGAATCTGAGCATGTCTATGTTATTATTCAACACAATTGATCCACATAGTTAGTATTTTGAACTCCAGAAAATGCATCGCTTTAGCAATCGAATATAAACGTGAGTATAGTTCATGTTGTGTGTGTAAAGCACATTATACATACGAAAGTTACATAATGGACATTATAAATAGCTACCTATTAACTAGCATACATTTGAATTCAACTTAAGGTGGTTTAAAAAAATCGAATTCAACATGAAGTCCATTCAATTATTTAATTTTTATATTATGGCATTTGTAAACCATACCTAAATTATGGGGGCACCAATCTTTGCTCTGATTTTGTACATAATAGCATATGTAGTCGTGTACAAAATAGATTCAAATTTAGCTCCTCCATTCCAAAATAATCGTAGTTATAGGATTTTCAAGTGTTAAAATTTCATAAAGAAGCAGATAATTTAATGAGGTTTTCAAACATACAAGGTCAAATATAACGTTGTCTATTTAGGTCAATCCTCATAGTTCAAGAGTACTCTAAACATGAATGCTTGTGTTTCAAAATTTCGAACGAAGCACCAAAAGAGCCTCTACTCGCCCGAAACCGCGTGAGACCAATGTTTGGTACTACAAGGAAATTACTTTTCTAATAACTCCGACCCGTGAAACCTACCGGCCCGACGTCCAAAGGTCTAAACCGGTGTAGGTTTGTAGCTTCATCTAGACGCCACGCAACCGCATCCGAAAAACATTCATACACAATGGCCGCCTAAGCACACATGCGCGCCTGAGATTACCATCCTACCCCCGACCCGCGGTAGGTCCGAAATTTAAGAGGGGGCAAACTTTGTACTTTCCCCAAATTTCAACCAAGTGCGTCCCATCTTCTGTTCAAAAAAGCCAAAAACAAGCGCGTCCCAGACCGAAACATGGTTCCCCCCACCCGTCCGATTCCCCATTCGTACTCCGTGGGTGCCAAAACTACCTCTCCACCAGCCGCGAAACCCCGGCGTCCTCCGTCCGCCACCCCATCCCACCCATCAACCGTCGCCCTCCTCCATCATGCCGGAGCCGACACCCCGACGTCGTCGTCCACCGCAACCTCAAGCGCAATGCCCTCCACGGCTAGTAGTTGAAGCCGAGGCCGAGCCGTCCGTACCCGAGCTAGTTCAACCACGCCATCCTGCGCCTCACCGCTGCAGCTCCAACTTCACCACCCTCCACCACGCCGGAGCTGTTCGTTCTATGCTGTCCTTCGCCGCCTCGGATCTGCTTCCCCTCCGCCGACATACGGCCACGGCAACACAGAACATCGGTTTCCCCGGTAAAAGAAGAAGATCGGCGCGACATGTGGAGGTGACCACACCGGCAACCGAAAAAGGTACTCATCTTCCCTTATTCGTGCAAATCTTACATCTCTTCTTGCACGGTATTCATCCCACAGAAGACACTAGTAGACCGCTTCTTCTAGATACTAGATGTTCCTAGTAACTCGCGATGCACAAGGTTTCTCCTCATATACTATTTCACCTTAGCTAGAGGTCCGTCGCCACCCTGAATTTCAATTTCTGGCCAGTTGATTCCCAATTAACGGAAGCATTCCCCGGTGTAACAGGCGCTAGTACGCCTATTACGCCGGGGAAGCAGCGCCTTGGTGTTTATCTTAGGGGTGTGTGCGGCCTAGAGCTACTGGCGCCCGATCTGGAGGTCGGCCGGGATTAAAGGGATGGCCTGGGGGCGCTGCCAAGCACGGTGGTGGTGTGAGGTCGATGGGAGGGCGGGCAGCGGAGGCAGGGGTCTGGGCCGGTGGTCGCTGGCGGTTCAAGAAAGATCGTCAACAGTGACTGGCGGGAGGTAGACGAAGGCCATCTGCCCGTTCCTTATAGATCGGGCGGTTCATTAAAAAAATCGACTGACCTATTTATTTTCAGTCGACTGTTATCTTAGATATGACCACATGTGGTGGTGTGCTGGAGGAGTACCTGCATTTCCTGTGCTCATATATTACAAAATCATACGGAGTAGAATCTAATTTTGTTTGCCATGCAATGTTGTAGAGCTATCATATATCTCCTGTCATTTATTTTTCAGCCACCTGCTATCTGCTACTTTTATAGTGCACTAGTTCTGCACACACTTCACCCTTACTCTCACTATTGTGTTTTTATGCAAGGGTATTTCAGACTCTGCTGCCATGAGAGAAGCCAAAAAGAAAAGAGAGAAGTCGCTCCAGCTTCGTATGCGGGTAGGCAAGACACGTTACAGCGCTATAAAGGGTGCAGTGTCAGCAGATGGAGATGGTAAACGTAGCTCTGCAGTTGATGACCTCACTCGCAATGAACCACCATCCCAGGTGCTTGCTTTAACTTCGCGGTGTCATATGTGGTTGCATGTTCCATATGGTGTCTAGCTTGTATTCAAAAGGCCGAAGTCGGTAAGATAAGGAAAGATATTTTTTTACATGAACCACCATCCCGTGAGCATCAGAAGACAAATAGCTAGTCAGGGCACTGGCCGAGACAGTGACAAGCCCAGCAAAGATAGGCATCACCTGGAAGCCAACTAAAAAGCTGCGATGGTGCTGAAGCAGCCCGCCTCCCACCAGGCTCTCACATCCTAGATGATCATGCTCACCACTCCAGCCGGATGTCTAGCTTGTATTGCTTCCAATTTGGTTAAATTGCATCTGCTTAGCTTACACATTATACCTTTGAATATGACATGCCTTTCTGTTTTTGGTACATACTAGTACATCTGTGTATTAACCATGTTCTTACATCAAACTAATGTTCTTGTGTATCCCTCATCAATCAATTATGACGAGGCAGGCAGGCAAGGGGACTACTTCTCATTTAAAGAATGCAGCGTCAGCCTCCCGACATGATTCTCAAGAAATAGAAATGCTAGATGAAGATAGTGAACGTAGCTCTGTAGTTGATTACACCATTTCCCCTACACTAGCATCGCAGGTGCTTGCTCTAACTTGGCAGCGTGATATGTGGTTGCATGTTGCATATGGTGTCTAGATTGTAATTCTTCCAATCTGGTTAAACTGCATGTGCTAGTCTGCTTAGCTTATACATTATACCTGTTAATGTGACATGCCTTCCTGTATTTAGTACATAGTACATCTGTCTATTAAGCATGTCCTTACATAAAACTATTGTTTTTTTTGTATCCCACATCAATCAACATGACGAGACACCTTTAGTATATGCAGTGCGATATTAGTTGCATCTTTCATATGATTTATAGCATGCGCTGCTTCTAATTAGTTGAAATTCCATTTATGATGGGACGCTTTTAACTTGGCAGAGTCATATTGGTTGCATCTTTCATGTGGTGTCTAGCTTGCATTGCTTCTTATTTGCTGGAATGGTTTCTGCTTAGTTTACACAAACAGTTATGAACATGCCATGCCGTCCTGTTTTTCATACATATTCCATCTGAAGGAAATATGCCCTAGAGGCAATAATAAAGTTATTATTTATTTCCTTATAATCATGATAAATTTTTATTATTCATGCTAGAATTGTATTAACCGGAAACATAATACATGTGTGAATACATAGACAAACAAAGTGTCACTAGTATGCCTCTACTTGACTAGCTCGTTAATCAAAGATCGTTATGTTTCCTAACCATGAACAATGAGTTGTTATTTGATTAACGGGATCACATCATTGAGAGAATGATCTGATTGACATGACCCATTCCATTAGCTTAGCACCCGATCGTTTAGTATGTTGCTATTGCTTTCTTCATGACTTATACATGTTCCTATAACTGTGAGATTATGCAACTCCCGTTTACCGGAGGAACACTTTGGGTACTACCAAACGTCACAACGTAACTGGGTGATTATAAAGGAGTACTACAGGTGTCTCCAAAGGTACATGTTGGGTTGGCGTATTTCGAGATTAGGTTTTGTCACTCCGATTGTCGGAGAGGTATCTCTGGGCCCTCTCGGTAATGCACATCACTTAAGCCTTGCAAGCATTACAACTAAATGAGTTAGTTGCGGGATGATGTATTACAGAACGAGTAAAGAGACTTGCCGGCAACGAGATTGAACTAGGTATTGGAATACCGACGATCGAATCTCGGGCAAGTAACATACCGATGACAAAGGCAACGACGTATGTTGTTATGCGGTCTGACCGATAAAGATCTTCGTAGAATATGTAGGAGCCAATATGGGCATCCAGGTCCCGCTATTGGTTATTGACTGGAGACATGTCTCGGTCATGTCTACATTGTTCTCGAACCCGTAGGGTCCGCACGCTTAAGGTTACGATGACAGTTATATTATGAGTTTATGCGTTTTGATGTACCGAAGGTTGTTCGGAGTCCCGGATGTGATCACAGACATGACGAGGAGTCTCGAAATGGTCGAGACATAAAGATTGATATATTGGAAGCCTATGTTTGGATATCGGAAGTGTTCCGGGTGAAATCGGGATTTTACCGGAGTACCGGGAGGTTACCGGCACCGTCTAAGTCCGTTGAGACGACACAATCTGAACTGTGTTCTGGCAAGAAACCAAAGTTGTCATTTCTTAAAGTTTGGGATTGTGATGCTTATATGAAAAGTTTCATCCTGATAAGCTCAAACCCAAATCGGAGTAATATGTCTTCATAGGATACCCAAAGGAGACTGTTGGGTACACCTTCTATCACAAATCCGAAGGCAAGACTTTTGTTGCTAAATTCAGAGTTTTTCTAGAGAAGGAGTTTCTCTCGAAAGAAGTGAGTGGGAGGAAAGTAGAACTTGATGAGGTAACTGTACCTGCTCCCTTATTGGAAAGTAGTTCATCACAGAAATCTGTTCCTGTGACTACTACACCAATTAGTGAGGAAGCTAATGATGATGATCATGTAACTTCAGATCAAGTTACTACCGAATCTCGTAGGTAAACCAGAGTGAGATCCGCACCAGAGTGGTCCAGTAATCCTGTTCTGGAAGTCATGTTACTAGACCATGACGAACTTGCGAACTATGAGGAAGCGATGATGAGCCCAGATTCCACGAAATGGTTTGAGGCCATAAAATCTGAGATATGATCCATGTATGAGAACAAAGTATGGACTTTGATGGATTTGCCCGATGATCGGCAAGCCATAGAAAATAAATGGATCTTCAAGAGGAAGACGGACGCTGATAGTAGTGTTACTATCTACAAAGCTAGAATTGTCGCAAAAGGTTTTCGACAAGATCAAGGTGTTGACTACGATGAGATTTTCTCACTCGTATATATGCTTAAGTCTGTCCGAATCATGTTAGCAATTGCCGCATTTTATGAAATCTGGCAAATGGATAAACAAAACTGCATTCCTTAATGGATTTCTTAAAGAAGAGTTGTATATGATGCAACCAGAAGGATTTGTCAATCCTAAAGGTGTTAACAAAAATATGCAAGCTCCAACGATCCATCTATGGACTGGTGCAAGCATCTCGGAGTTGGAATATACGCTTTGATAAGTTGATCAAAGCATATAGTTTTATATAGACTTACGGTGAAGCCTGTATTTACAAGAAAGTGAGTGGGAGCACTACAACATTTCTGATAAGTATATGTGAACAACATATTGTTGATCGGAAATAATGTATAATTTTCTGGAAAGCATAAAGGAATATTTGAAAGGAGTTTTTCAAAAAAAAGACCTCGGTAAAGCTGCTTACATATTGAGCATCAAGATCTATAGAGATAGATCAAGACGCTTGATAAGTTTTTCAATGAGTACATACCTTGACAAGATTTTGAAGTAGTTCAAAATGGAACAGTCAAAGAAAGAGTTCTTGCCTGTGTTGCAAGGTGTGAAATTGAGTAAGACTCAAAGCCCGACCACGGCAGAAGATAGAAATAGAATGAAAGTCATTCCCTATGCCTCAGCCATAGGTTCTATAAAGTATGCCATGCTGTGTACCAGATCTATTGTATACCCTACACTGTGTTAAGCAAGGGAGTACAATAGTGATCTAAGAGTAGATCACTGGACAGCGGTCAAAATTATCCTTAGTGGAATAAGGAAATATTACTCAATTATGGAGGTGACAAAAAGGTTCGTCGTAAAAGGTTACGTCGATGCAAGTTTTGACACAGATCTGGATGACTCTAAGTCTCGATCTAGATACATATTGAAAGTGGGAGTAATAAGCTAGAGTAGCTCCATGCAGAGCATTGTTGACATAGAAATTCGCAAAATACTTACGGATCTGAATGTGACAGACCCGTTGACAAAAATTATCTCACAAGCAAAACATGATCACACCTTAGTACTCTTTGGGTGTTAATCACATAGCGATGTGAACTAGATTACTGACTCTAGTAAACCCTTTGGGTGTTGATCACATATCGATGTGAACTATGGGTGTTAATCACATGGTGATGTGAACTATTAAATCACATGGCGATGTGAACTAGATTATTGACTCTAGTGCAAGTGGGAGACTAAAGGAAATATGCCCTAGAGGCAATAATAAAGTTATTATTTATTTCCTTATAATCATGATAAATGTTTATTATTCATGCTAGAATTGTATTAACCAGAAACATAATACATGTGTGAATACATGGACAAACAAAGTGTCACTAGTATGCCTCTACTTGACTAGCTCGTTAATCAAAGATGGTTATGTTTCCTAACCATGAACAATGATTTGTTATTTGATTAACGGGATCACATCATTGAGAGAATAATCTGATTGACATGACCCATTCCATTAGCTTAGCACCCGATCGTTTAGTATGTTGCTATTGCTTTCTTCATGACTTATACATGTTCCTATACCTATGAGATTATGCAACTCCCGTTTATCGGAGGAACACTTTGGGTACTACCAAACATCACAACGTAACTGGGTGATTATAAAGGAGTACTACAGGTGTCTCCAAAGGTACATGTTGGGTTGGCGTATTTCGAGATTAGGTTTTGTCACTCCGATTGTCGGAGAGGTATCTCTAGGCCCTCTCGGTAATGCACATCACTTAAGCCTTGCAAGCATTACAACTAAATGAGTTAGTTGCGGGATGATGTATTACAGAACGAGTAAAGAGACTTGCCGGCAACGAGATTGAACTAGGTATTGGCATACCGACGATCGAATCTCGGGCAAGTAACATACCGATGACAAAGGGAACGACGTATGTTGTTATGCGGTCTGACCGATAAAGATCTTCGTAGAATATGTAGGAGCCAATATGGGCATCCAGGTCCCGCTATTGGTTATTGACTGGAGACATGTCTCGGTCATGTCTACATTGTTCTCGAACCCGTAGGGTCCGCACGCTTAAGGTTACGATGACAGTTATATTATGAGTTTATGCGTTTTGATGTACCGAAGGTTGTTAGGAGTCCCGGATGTGATCACGGACATGACGAGGAGTCTCGAAATGGTCGAGACATAAAGATTGATATATTGGAAGCCTATGTTTGGATATCGGAAGTGTTCCGGGTGAAATCAGGATTTTACCGGAGTACCGGGAGGTTACCGGAACCCCCCGGGAGCTAAATGGGCCATGATGGGCCTTAGTGGAAAAGAGAAGAGGCAGCCCTATATGGTCCACGCGCCCCTCCCCTCCCTTGGTCTGAATTGGACAAGGAGAGGGGGCCGGCCCCTCTCTCTCTTTTCCCCCCTCCACAAGTCCTATTCCAACTAGGATTGGGGGGGATCCTACTCCTAGAGGGAGTAGGACTCTCCTGGCGCGCCCTATGTGGCCGGCCAGCCTCCCCCCCTTTGGTCCTTTATATACTGAGTCAGAGGCACCCTAGAACACACAAGTTGATCCACGTGATCTTTTCCTTAGCAGTGTGCGGCGCCCCCAGCCACCATAGTCCTCGATAATACTGTAGCGGAGTTTAGGCGAAGCCCTGCTGCTGTAGTGCATCAAGATCATCACCACGCCGTCGTGCTGACGGAACTCTTCCCCGACACTTTGCTGGATCAGAGTCCGGGGATCGTCATCGAGCTGAACGTGTGCTAGAACTCGGAGGTGCCGTAGTTTCGATGCTTGATCGGTCGGATCGTGAAGACGTACGACTACATCAACCAAACGCTTCCGTTGTCGATCTACTAGGTATGTAGATCACACTCCCCCCCCCCTCTCGTTGCTATGCATCACATGATCTTGCGTGTGCGAGGAAATTTTTTGAAATTACTACGAAACCCAACACCATCCTGGTATCATGTGTTTGCCTTACATCAAAGTAGTGATTGTCACTGAGGGAGTCCTGGATTAGGGGGTGTCCGGATAGCCAGACTATACCTTCGGCGGACTCCTAGACTATGAAGATACAAGATTGAAGACTTTGTCCCGTGTCCGGAAGGGACTTTCCTTGGCGTGGAAGGCAAGCTTGGCGATACGGATATGTAGATCTCCTACCATTGTAACCGACTCTGTGTAACCCTAGCCTTCTCCGATGTCTATATAAACCGGAGGGTTTTAGTTCGTAGGACGAACAACAATCATACCATAGGCTAGCCTCTAGTGTTTAGCCTCCTTGATCTCGTGGTAGATCTACTCTTGTACTACCCATATCATCAATATTAATCAAGCAGGAGTAGGGTTTTACCTCCATCGAGAGGGCCCGAACCTGGGTAAAAACATCGTGTCCCTTGTCTCCTGTTACCATCCGCCTAGACGCACAGTTCGGGACCCCTACCCGAGATCCGCCGGTTTTGACACCTACATTGGTGCTTTCATTAAGAGTTCCTATGTGTCGTCACTTTTAGGCCCGATGGCTCCTCCGATCATCAACCATGATGCGATCCAGGGTGAGACTTTTCTCCCCGGACAGATCTTCGTATTTGGCGGCTTTGCACTGTAGGCCAATTCGCTTGGCCATCTGGAGCAGATCGAAAGCTACGCCCCTGGCCATCAGGTAAGATTTGGAAGTTTGAGCTACACGGCCGACCTCCGCGGAGACTTGATCTTCGATGGATTCAAGCCGCAGCCGAGCGTGCCGCACTGTCACGATGGGCATGATCTAGCTCTGCTGCCAAACAGTGCCCTGGAGGCCGCACCCGCATCAGCTCCGACCCTTAATTCGGAGCCAACTGTGCCAATCGAGGATGGGTGGTTGGACACCGCCTCGGGAGCTGCAATCTCTACGGCGATCAAGCCGAACACCAGCCTTATTCTCTGCGAAGCCCGTGAATCCAAGGAGCCGGACTCCTCTCCAGACTCGGAGCCCTCCGCGCCCCTACTGATCGAACCCGATTGGGCGCCGATCATGGAGTTCACTGCCACGGACATCTTTCAGCACTCGCCCTTCGGCGACATTCTGAATTCACTAAAGTCTCTCTCTTTATCAGGAGAGCCCTGGCCGGACTATGGTCAGCAAGGTTGGGATGCGGATGATGAAGAAATTCAAAGCCCACCCACCACCCACTTCGTAGCCACTGTCGATGATTTAACCGACATGCTCGACTTTGACTCCGAAGACATCGACGGTATGGACGCCGATGTAGGAGACGATCAAGAACCAGCGCCTATAGGGCACTGGAAAGCCACCTCGTCGTATGATATATACATGGTGGACACCCCAAAAGAAGGCAATGGCGATGGAACAACGGAGGATGCCCCTCCAAGAAGCAGCCTAAGCGCCGGCGTCAGCGGCGCCGCTCTAAATCCCGCCAAAGCAAAAAACCGTGATTCCGGCACGGGAGATAATAACACCCCGGACAGTGCCGAAGACAACCACCTCCAGCAAGATTCAGCACAGGAGGACGGAGAAGCCAGTCCTCATGAGAGAGCGGCAGACAGAGAGGTCGAGGACGATAATTATATGCCTCCCTCCGAAGACGAGGCAAAGCCTCGACGACGACGAATTTGTCATGCCAGAGGATCCCATCGAACAAGAGCGTTTCAAACGCAGGCTTATGGCCACGGCGAGCAGCCTCAAGAAAAAACAGCAACAGCTTAGAGCTGATCAAGATTTGCTAGCCGACAGATGGACTAAAGTCCTTGCGACCGAAGAGTATGAACTCGAACGCCCCTCCAAGAGCTACCCAAAGCGCAGGTTGCTACCCCGATTAGAGGAGGAAGCACCTAAACCTACATCACCAGCGCATGATGCGGCCGACCGGCCACCCTGTGGCCACGACAGAGAGGCCTCTTGGCCCTCCAGTCAAGCCGCACCCCGGCGCCGCTCAAAAAATACCAAGGCACGGGAAAACGCGCCAGACCTGCGAGATATATTGGAGGACAAGGCAAGGCAAACAAGATTGATCTACGGATCGCGTGGGCGCCCCATGGCACGAGACGGCAATCGTCACTCCGGATACTGTCGTGGAATTGTCACGGCAGATGTCCTTAGTGTCAGGACTTAGTCGCGAGGCCAACGCATCTATCTGGTAGCTTGAGAGGGGTTGAGCGGGACGAGAGACACGATGCTTTACCCAGGTTCGGCCCCTCATGGCGGAGGTAAAAGCCTACATCCTGCTTCATTGATATTGATGATGATGAACACGGTTACAAGAGTGCTCTATCTTGAGAGCTATTGTCTAAACCTAACTTGTCCAACTTGTGGCACTTGTCAATCTTGTTCCTTTTGGGGAGCCCTGCCCCTCCTTATATATGTTGGAAGGGCGGGTTACATGTAGAGTCCTATTAGGATTAGTACTAGTCTATCTCTAATACAAACCGGATACAAGTCCAGGTCTTAGCTCCTTGTAAGATAAATGTTCCTCATGCCTTTCCTCTTAAACCGGCACACCATTAACATAAACCGGCATGCTGGGCCTTGGGCCTTGTCATCCATCTGGAACACGCGCCGAGTCACCAATGAGTCTTCAGGCTCGTGAATCGTCATACCAGTGAACCGCCAGACACGTAAACCGCCAGACACGTAAACCGCCAATCCTCTGGCGGTTTACCAATGAAACGCCTAGTCCGGCCGGGTTATACTTCCGGCCGGTTTATGCCGCGGGGTATATCCCCGACATTAGCCCCCAAGTTTAGCTTGGATTTATCCATGGTAAACTTATGCTGCAAAATAAACACAAGAACAATTTTGACAGGTTGTCCTCCGGGTTAAGAATTCTTGTAAACCGGTACCTGATCACCCTTAAGTCCTTGTTATTTCCTCCTTCTTGGAAGTCTAGGTCAACAGACCAGCTTCATAATCAATTTGCCGACATTGGTTTGTCACAGAAATATTGTGAAGAATAACTCCTTTGATTCAGCTCCCAAAGCGCCGGCTTAAGAAATATGGGTCTTAAAATCCTTATCTGATATTCAGCCGGTTTGAAGATGTAAAACTTGCCGGTTTGAGAATGTTAAACTGTGCCGGTTTAAAACTTGAACTTGCCGGTTTATCATTACCGGTTTACAAATATTGACGGCACGGGGTCATAATTGTTGTCGACGCCGGGTCATGTAATTGATCTTCCTGATTTGCTCAAAACTGATAAAATGAAGATGTTCCTCCTTTATATGCATAATACCTGTAGCCCCCAAGTCTTAAGAGGAGAACATTAGCCCCCAAGTGTCATGGTGCATGCTTGCAGCAACATGAGACTTGCATGTAATCTCAATTTGAATAATGTAGCCCCCAAGGGCCGGGTGGTAAGCTTGCAGCGACTCGGGACTATTCCTTCCATTGTAGAATAAATCATATCCTTTGATAAAATAATAGACATTGTGCTAAAGCGACTTTGAAAACTTTAATCATAATACTGGTTACTGATAACCATAATAAAAATCCAGCCATGTTGGCTATTTGAATAATATACCCAATGATTTATAAGCGCACAATTCCAATGGCGCAATCCAAATATATACTGGCGACTTATAGTCCAAAGCCAAGCCAGTTCAATAAACACCGGTGATTTGTAATTATGCTTTATTCAACCTGTTTCTGCATACAACAAGTTTAAAGTGTCCTGGCGGTTTACCGCCGGACGGATCATAACGCCCAACATATAACCCGGGTTTATAACCATGGCTGCACTTAAGAATAATCAAATATGAAATATATCATACGTGTGACATTGAATCACATTGTTGGTTTTACCAACTTTTTGTAGTAAGGGTGATAACCCAAATCTTGAGTATTGACAACTCCTTCCATATTGTGCCGGTTTATGATAAAAACGTGCCGGGTTGTGATAAACACTGGTTTAACCATATATAATACTGGCGACTCGTAGTCAAACCAGACCGGGCTGATAGTCTCCGGGTTATAATTTGATTGTGTACTGACAACTTGTAGTTGAAAGCCGAGCCGGGTTGATAAACACCAGTTTACTCCATAATAGGATGGTAACTTAAAACCAAACCGGGCAGATAGTCTCCGTATTAAGATTTGACCATGTTCCGTCAATTTGTAATTGACAGTCGAAACGGTTTTAAGAATTTGTCGGTTTTCAAAACGCAACAAAAGAAATATATGTCTAAATGAAACAAAATTTCAAAGGCAATGATAAAACAATTGGCAAAAAAGAGGCAATTGAGGTCATGAAATGGCATTACCATGGTTGGACACGACCAAGCCCCCAATAGGCGTAGCTATGGTTCAAGTCAGCCAGGTCCCCAAATGATGCAGTGGCATTATGCCGATCAAGAGGCATAGCGATGGTTCGGGTTCGACCAAAGCCCCCAAGTGATTCTATGGCCTTAGGCCGATCAAGAGGCGTGACTGGTTCAGACATGACCAAGTCCCCAAGTGATCCGGCGACTTTCGCCTATCAAAAGGTGTTGCATTGGTTCAGACATGACCAAGCCCCCAAGTGATGTTGTGGCACTAGGCCGATCAAGAGGCGAGACTATGGTTCAGACGTGACCACAAGTCCCCAAGTGACCAATAATATGATAAGCCAATAAGGCATGATACCCATGTTTGAACCGCGCATCATGGTAGCAGGTCCTCTTTGGCACCTTTTAACTTTTTGCAAGAGATAAAATCCTTCTTGAACCGGGTGTTAAACCGGATATTGAGAGCTTCAAAGCTTTGTGGGAGACATCTTTCCCTTGAACCGGATTTTAAACCAGAATCTTCATTTTTAGTCGGAAATTTTCTGACGGCCTTTAAAATTTGCACCAATATGGCGGTTTAGGGTGCTGCATTTAGATAACTTTGCAAGTCGGAGTAATTGCTCTTTCAAAGAAAGTAATATATAATATTAAAAAATATTGGATGGATTTCACCTGATATGTCAGTCCAGTTGATATCCATCGCGGGGTTATACGCCAGTACGGACAAAAGAGTCGGCCGCGGCGTTGTAAACCGGTTCGGACGGGCGAGACAAACGCAGGCGTGGTCCCGGCAAGCTGATGTAAACCGGGCCGTAACGGCGGCGTCTTGCACGCGTCCATTCACCGTGTAATGTGGCACGGACAAACACCGGGCAGGACGCTGCCAATGCGCACTCCGTACCCATGGTATAAATCATGTTTATAATGAATAATTGTCCTGATGTTTTTTGTTCGGACAACGGATGATCTGTTCATCGCGACAGAGGCGGTTTAGGCTGGTCGGCGACTCAATATGATCCTGACGGTTCAAGCAGAAACCCTCCGGGTTATTTTCCAGGTCTTTAAACACCCGGCACGAGCGGTGTAGATGTATACGTCGTCTCCGACGCCGTCGCACGAGGACCGGATCATACCTTGGCCATGAGCCAGTTGACCTGTGTATAGCATAGCATACCGTGGAAAAAGCTTTGGATGATACTTAATTATACCGGTAAAAGTTTAGAAAAATAGCACCTGATTTGTTCGTATGGCAGATGATCCATATGTCATATCCATCAATAAATTTGGGAGTGAAGCGCGGCAGAAGAGGCAGGCAAGCCGGTAGGCGTAGCGGTGAAACGCCATGGGGAGGTCAGCGGAAACGCGGCCAGCCTGTGACTTCGGCGACTTGGAGGAGAGGACGGCTTCAGGTCATAGCTACACCTGTTCTTTTTTTCCGCAAAGGCTGTCGCATGTCCTCATCAGTCCTGACATTTATCTGGAGGTACGCGGCTGACGATCCTTTGATATCACATCCTTGTGAGACTTTGGCCCCTGTGCTATGAATAGTACTAGTACTAGACCTCCCGTGAGATGTACTAGTAATAGGAGAGCGGTGTTTCCCTATTCTCCTTTCCTTATTCTCCTTTTCTTTCGGCCTTTGACTTCTGCAAATTGCCTCTGCACGTGCGTGCACCATCAAACGGGGCTAACGGGCACATGCCTCGAACACGTTTTGTCTGGGTGCCTTGGGCGTTCGCTGCTGTAGTTTATTTTTTGTCGTTGACGATAGCAATAATAGCAGATTTGTTGCTGCCGCTCATTACTTTTAGCTGTCGATGTCCATACCCAGCCACTTGGTCATCGCTGATATAATTGCTAGTATTATCCAGATCAAAGCCTCCTGATCACTGTCAAATCAATCGGTTTATACCGATCGCTCGCGACAAAGCGCCCGCCCCCTTTTTTTATCAATCTGGTATGCATCATCCAGCTTGAATACTCAATATGGGCGTGGGACCGAATCCAACTCCAATACAGCTCGGTATTACTGTTTCTGCTTAGCGGTAGCTGAAAAATCTTGTTTTACCCCGGCAAAACTTGCAACCAGGCGGTTTAGACGGATCTTGCTCCCTTCTGTCTTTACTGATTTTCAGGGTGGTGACTGCACCCGACGCCGCCCTTAATCTCATCAACTCAAAACCTCGTACTACCAGCTCTGAACCTAATCAGCTCTTGTCCAAGGTTATCCATTACCTGGTTATCCCGTATGATTGCCTCAAACCGGCTCTTCTTCATCCGGCCAAAAGTGAACTCTTCCAACCCTAGATAAAATCCCTCCAAGAACTCAACACCACCGTGCGCAGGCCCCACGGTGGGCGCCAACTGTCGTGGAATTGTCACGGCAGATGTCCTTAGTGTCAGGACTTAGTCGCGAGGCCAACGCATCTATGTGGTAGCTTGCGAGGGGTTGAGCGGGACGAGACACACGATGCTTTACCCAGGTTCGGCCCCTCACGGCGGAGGTAAAAGCCTACATCCTGCTTCATTGATATTGATGATGATGAACACGATTACAAGAGTGCTCTATCTTGAGAGCTATTGTCTAAACCTAACTTGTCCAACTTGTGGCACTTGTCAATCTTGTTCCTTTTGGGGAGCCCTGCCCCTCCTTATATATGTTGGAAGGGCGGGTTACATGTAGAGTCCTATTAGGATTAGGACTGGTCTATCTCTAATACAAACCAGATACAAGTCCAGGTCTTAGCTCCTTGTAAGATAAATATTCCTCATGCCTTTCCTCTTAAACCGGCCCACCATTAACATAAACCGGCATGCTGGGCCTTGGGCCTTGTCATCCATCTGGAACACGCGCCGGGTCACCAATGAGTCTTCAGGCTCGTGAATTGTCATACCAGTGCACCGCCAGACACGTAAATCGCCAGACACGTAAACCGCCAATCCTCTGGCGGTTTACCAATGAAACGCCTAGTTCGGCCGGGTTATACTTCCGGGCGGTTTACGCCGCGGGGTATATCCCCGACAGATACAGTAAATCCGGCCGGGCCAAACACAGTAGACAAAGCTCGTTTGAGCTGCGTTGTGATATAGCCCAATACAGAGGCGCCGCACACCCACTATGCTTCACAGATGAAGTAATGGATCATCAAATTCCTGAGGGTTTCAAGCCCATGAACATCGAATCATACGATGGCACAACAGATCCTGCGGTATGGATCGAGGACAATCTCCTTCATATCCACATGGCCGCGGTGATGACCTACACGCCATCAAATACCTCCCACTCAAGCTTAAAGGACCAGCTCGGCATTGGCTTAACAGCTTGCCAGCAGAATCAATTGGTTGTTGGGAGGACCTAGAAACCGCATTCCTCGACAATTTCCAGGGCACTTATGTGCGACCACCAGACGCCGATGACCTTAGCCACATAATTCAGCAGCCAGAGGAATCGGCCAGACAATTCTGGACACGGTTCCTAACCAAGAAAAATCAAATCATCGACTGTCCGGACGCAGAGGCCCTAGCAGCCTTCAAGCATAACATCCGCGACGAGTGGCTTGCACGGCACCTAGGATAGGAAAAGCCGAAATCTATGGCAGCCCTCATGACACTTATGACCCGCTTTTGCGTGGGAGAAAACAGCTGGCTAGCTCGCAGCAATAACATGACCAAGAGCCCTGGTAATTCGGATACTAAGGACAGCAATGGCAGGTCGCGTTGCAACAAGCAAAAGTGTCGCATTAACGACGACAATGCTGAGGATACGGCAGTTAATGCCAGATTCAGAGGCTCCAAACCCGGTCAGCGGAAAAAGCCATTCAAAAGAAATACTCCGGGCCCGTCCAGTTTGGACCGAATACTCGACCGCTCATGCCAGATACATGGCACCCTCGAAAAACCAGCCAATCACACCAACAGAGATTGTTGGGTGTTCAAGCAGGCAGGCAAGTTAAATGCCGAAAGCAGAGACAAGGGGTTGCATAGCGATGACGAGGAGGATCCCCGGCCGCCGAACAACAATGGACAGAAAGGTTTTCCCCCACAAGTGCGGACGATGAACTTGATATATGCAACCAACGTCCCCAAGAGGGAGCGGAAGCGTGCGCTAAGGGACGTATACGCGATGGAGCCAGTCGCCCCAAAGTTCAACCCATGGTCTTCCTGCCCGATCACTTTTGATCGAAGGGACCACCCCACTAGCATCCGTCATGGCGGATTCGCCGCATTGGTTCTAGACCCAATTATTGACGGATTTCACCTCATTAAAGTCCTTATGGACGGCGGCAGCAGTCTGAACCTGCTTTACCAGGATACAGTGCGGAAAATGGGCATCGATCCCTCGAGGATTAAACCCACTAAAACGACCTTTAAAGGCGTCATACTAGGTGTAGAGGCCAACTGTACAGGCTCAGTTACACTTGAAGTGGTCTTCGGATCTCCGGATAATTTCCTAAGCGAGGAGTTAATATTCGACATAGTCCCGTTCCGCAGTGGCTGTCACGCACTGCTCGGGCGAACCGCATTTGCCAAGTTCAATGCGGTGCCGCACTACGCATACCTCAAGCTCAAGATGCCAGGACCTCGAGGAGTCATCACGGTCAATGGAAACACCGAACGTTCTCTCCGAACGGAGGAGCATACGGCGGCTATCGCAGCGGAAGTACAAAATAGCCTCTCAAGGCAATTCTCCAGTCCGGCCATTAAACATCTGGACACCGTCAAGCGCGCCCGGAGTAACCTACAACAAGACCGCCTGGCATGTTCCGAGCAAGCGTAGCAATGTGGCCCCAACCCCAGTCCTCGCGAACTTGCGAAACTAGTGTTGCGCGTACATAACTATGCTCTGGAAATACCATGGGCAAAGGGGGGGGGCACCATCACGGCACTCCCGAAACGCGGCTTAAACCGCACTAGGGGCTGCCAATTTCTTAATTTTCTCTTGTTTTCAGGACTCCATTCTTCAGAAGGCTTGTCCGGCAGTACAATTGTCGCACAAACGATACAACCAGGGAAGCAGAAAGCTACGCCGCACTATGGAACTCTAAGGTGGTCTCTATAACGAGCAGTATACATGTTTCACATACCATTCCCCAGCTCGCCCCTGGAAAGGACATGTTAAATAGTCCCATCTTTTGCTTATTGCACTATTTGTATCGTTCTTCTTTGATCGCAGCTTTTTTAAATAAACAATGCATAGCTTCCGTCTATTATTGCATTACCCTTTTTTTATGAATATATGTTCATTAATGACATGTTGCACCCGTACACTTTGGTACGGCCCATACGCCAGGGGCTTAAGTACCCCACAATACGGTGTGAGAAGTCTGAACACTTTCACTAGTGCGGCATCCCGAACTTATAGCATTATATGCATCGGCTCCGAATCATGTCTTGGGTCAATAATTGGGTTTGCCCGGCTCCTATGTTTTGGTACCTTACGTTCCGTTATATCGGCTAAGGTAGCACTAGGAGAACTATTGCGATTGTGCCCCAATTGAGCTGGGCTAAGCACCTCAGTAGAGAAAGCTAAAACTGACCATCATGATGAGGCAAGAGCTGGTCGCTGTTCGAGAGGTTTTCGAGTCCCTAAAGACTTATGCCGCTTAGAGCGAGGAGTCGGCTTTGTCCGGCCTAGGCGTGGATAGCGCCCCGAACTCGGTCTTCCGAACACTAGGGGCTTCACCGAAATTTAAAATTATAGAATTCTATGGCTAAGTCAGAGTGTTCAAGCATTATAGTCCGATTGCCTTGTTCGTTCTGTTGAGCGCCTCCCTCGAAGGACCCAAGAATGGGAAAAAGAGTGCTCATGTTTATCCCGAACACCCCAGCACTCGTGGCATGGGGGCAGAAGCCGACGACTCGCCATCTCTCAAATTTGATAAACGGCCGCACAGAAGGTAATATTTTAAATTCAAAAGCGTTGCTTAGCGCATATGAACAAGTTTTTAGCATACAGGATCACAAATGCGAGTTTACTCAAAAATTACATCTTTGGAGCATTCATCCGCTATAAGGTGGGCACCCTTAAGGACGCCCTCATAATACGCTTTCGGGACGCGATGCTCCTTGCCCGGTGGCGGCCCGTCCTTCACCAGCTTCTCTGCATCCATCTTGCCCCAGTGCACTTTAGCACGGGCACGCGCCCTACGGGCACATTCGATGCAGATGGAGCGCTTGATTACTTCAAGCCGTGGACAGGCATCCACCAGCCGCCTCACCGGCCCGAAGTAGCTCCCAGGCAGAGCCTCTCCAGGCCAAAGCCGAACTATGAGGCCCTTTATGGCATGTTCGGCCACCTTGTGGAGCTCGACCATTTGCTTCAGCCGGTCGCTCAAAGGCACCAGGTGTCCGGCCTCAGCATACTGAGACCAGAACACCTTCTCCGTCGAGCTCCCCTCCTTGGCTCAGTAGTAGGCGGCGGCATCAGACGCACTGCGGGACAAATCTGCGAATGCTCCTAGAGAGCTCCGGACTCGGGTAAGTAACAAGTAATTCACTTTCACGTGCTTGCTTTGCATAATGAATGCCTTACCCGCCGCTATCTTCTTCATCGCTTCAATCTCTTCGAGGGCTCTCTGGGCTTCGGCCTTGGCAGACTTCGCGCTTTCGAGGGCTGCCGCAAGCTCGGACGCTTGCGTCTTTGAGTCAAGCTCCAAACTCTCATGTTTTTTCACGAGAGCCTGGAGCTCTTTCTGCACCTCCTCCACCCATGCCTCCTGCTTCCCTCTCTCTGTGCGCACCGCGGCCGCTCTATTTTTGGCCTCGGACAGCGCTTTCTTAAGGGTTGCCACCTCGGTCGTGGCCCCTATAATAGCACGTTGATCCTGTCATTTTTTGCAACCACATCTTCTCTATATACTTGCGCAAGGTATTACTTACCTTCCTTCTCCTCGAGTTGCCTCTTGGCATGGCCGAGCTCGTTCTCGGACCGTGCGAGGTTTTGCTTCAGCATATCCACCTCCGTAGTCAGTGCGGCAGAGGCCATCAACGAAGCCTGCATACGCATATTGACTTGATTATGTTAGACTCCTGCGAATGTTATTAGATTCTCTATTCGGCTTTTCTTTCCGAACGTCGAACAGAGCATCAGGGGCTACTATCTATGCGGTAATATTTTTACATATTCTTTACTTACCTCAAAGCCTGTTAGAAGGCTGGCACAGGCTTCAGTCAGTCCGCTCTTGGCGGACTGAACCTTCTGGATCACCGCACTCATAATAGTGCGGTGCTCCTCGTCGATGGAGACGCCGTTAAGCACCTCCAGCAAATTGTCCGGTGCCTCTGGTTGGACAGAGGTCACCGGCTCGGTAGGCTCGCTCCTCTTGGAAGGAGGCTGCCTAACGGAGTCCGGAACCGTTGAAGGTTCCGGCGCGGTGTCCGGCTCAAGGCCGGACTCGGAGCCCTTGGGGGTTTTGTCCCCTTAGCGCTTGGAGTCCGGGAGGTCGCCTTGCGGCGCCTCCAGGACCACCTCCTCCTGGCTTGGAACCTGTTGGGATAGCACCTCGGCGTCGTCCGTAGGGTGGGGGAGGTAGCGGGCGGAAGTGAATTCACGTCCGACGAATCTAGGGAGCCGCTCGATGACTCGTCGAGCCCGGCCTTGGACGGACTGCATAATCATATTCGGCGTAAGGAGCAGTTGTGCAAGAAAGGAACACTATGAATTGCTGTGGTGTCCGAATACTTACGACCTCGCCAGGGGCTTGGCCCTGTGCGGCCACTCCTCTTCGCCATCGTCGGCGTTGGTGGAGTAGTCCGGAGGAAGGGTCTTCCCCTTCTTGGACCCTTCGGCCTCCCCAGTTGGGGCAGCCTTCCTTTTCTTCTCTCCCCCACTGGAGGGGAAGAGGTCTCTTCTTCCTCCTCCTCGTCTTCACGGGAGGAGTGTGCCTTGGAGTCGTCGGATGATGAATCCGACACTGCTAGGCGCCGGGCACTCTTTGGAGTCCCCGTGGCCTTCTTCTTGGCCTTCTTCTCCGGCACCACATAGGGTGCCAGAACCAGCAGCTTCGCCAAGCGAGCGTCTGCTGGGCCTTCGGGCAAAGGAGCCAGACAGTTGATATGTCCGGACGTCTCCTGCCAATCCTGTCAAAGGTAAGGGAGCTTAGATCCCACATGGAGTCAAACTATGAAAAACTAATACCCTGTAAAAGGTAAAAACAGCTTACCGCACTAGCGTGACGCTGCGTGCTGAATCTGTGATCCTCGGTAGTGGATGCGGGGGCCTCGGCGCTCTTGAGAAGCACCTTCAAGGCATCTTCTTACGTCGTGTCGAAGAGCCTGCTCAGAGTTCGGTGCTGCGCCGGGTCGAACTCCCACAGGTTGAAAGCCCGTTGTTTACATGGGAGGATCCGGCGGGTGAGCATAACCTGGACTACGTTGACAAGTTTGAGCTTCTTGTCCACCAGGGTTTGGACGCATGTTTGGAGTCTGGTTAGCTCTCCTTTTTTACCCCACGACAGGCCCGTCTCTTTCTAGGAGGTGAGCCGCGTAGGGGGTCCGGATCGGAACTCGGGGGCTGCGACCCATTCAGGGTCGCGCGTCTCGGTGATGTAAAACCACCCCGATTGCCACCCCTTTAGGGTCTCCACGAAGGAGCCCTCGAGCCATAGGATGTTGAGAATCTTGCCCACCATGGCGCCTCCGCACTCCTCCTGGGTGCCGCGCACCACCTTCGGCTTGACATTGAAAGTCTTGAGCCATAGGCCGAAATGGGGGCGGATGCAGAGGAAAGCCTCGCACACGACGATAAACGCCGAGATGTTGAGGACAAAGTTCGGGGCCAGATCGTGGAAATCCAGGCCATAGTAGAACATGAGCCCCCGGACAAATGGGTGGAGAGGGAAGCCCAGTCCGTGAAGGAAATGGGGGAGGAACACCACCCTCTCATGGGGCCTAGGGGTGGGGATGAGCTTCCCCTCTTCAGGAAGCCGGTGCGCAATGTCGTTAGACAAGTATCCGGCCTTCCTCAGTTTTTTGATGAGTCCCTCCGTGACGGAGGAGACCATCCACTTGCCTCCCACTCCGGACATGGCTGGAGAAGGTTGAGGTGGGGTGTGCAGACTTGGGCGCTGGAGCTCGAGTGCGCGGAAAAGGATAGGCAAAGGAGGGAGAAGGCGTGGATGAAAAGGTGGATCCTTATCCCCTTATATGGGCAGACGCGACTATGCGTCCCCACCAGCCTGTTAAAACTCGCTTATCTCTCAAGCACCGTAATCAATGGCGCGGTTGGGTTACCCATGCCCGTATTGATGAGAATCCCGGAATAAGGGGACACGATCTCTGCTTTGACAAGACATGCCAAGGAAACCGCCTCGCTAAACGCGCTGAGGTGGGACAGTAAAACGATTCGAATAAAGACTTGGCCGTGGTGTGATGTCATGCTACGGAATACGTCAACAGATTTGATTTGTGTAAATATTATTCTCTCTATGGCAATATGTGGAAACTTATTTTGCAGAGCCGGACACTACCTTTGTGTTTAAAATCTTCTATGAAGTACTTGGAGGAGGAACCCGCCTTGCAATGCCGAAGACAACCTGCGCGCCGGACTCGTCGTCATTGAAGCCTGGTTCAGGGGCTACTGAGGGAGTCCTGGATTAGGGGGTGTCCGGATAGCCAGACTATACCTTCGGCTGGACTCCTGGACTATGAAGATACAAGATTGAAGACTTTGTCCCGTGTCCGGAAGGGACTTTCCTTGGCGTGGAAGTCAAGCTTGGTGATACGGACATGTAGATCTCCTACCATTGTAACCGACTCTGTGTAACCCTAGCCTTCTCCGGTGTCTATATAAACCGGAGGGTTTTAGTCCGTAGTACGAACAACAATCATACCATAGGCTAGCCTCTAGGGTTTAGCCTCCTTGATCTCGTAGTAGATCTACTCTTGTACTACCCATATCATCAATATTAATCAAGCAGGAGTAGGGTTTTACCTCCATCGAGAGGGCCCGAACCTGGGTAAAAACATCGTGTCCCTTGTCTCCTATTACCATCCGCCTAGACGCACAGTTCGGGACCCCCTACCCGAGATCCGCCGGTTTTGACACCGACAGTCAGTATCATGCATGAATGAGTTCTGAAGAGAGAATTTGGCACTGTTATATGTGGTTGCATGTTATGTGTGATGTCTAACTTGTATTGCTTCTAATATTGTTGAATTCCATCTGCTTACTTTACACATTATACTTGAATAAGACACGTGTTCCTGTTTCTAGAACATACAATATCTGTCTATCACACCATGTTCTTACATCAAATTACTACTGTTGTGTAACCTGCAACAATCACTTATCATAAGACACGTTTGACTTCGGAGTGTGATATAGGTTACATCTCACATTCTTTTCTAGCTTGTCTATACCTATACTAATTATAGACTTCCAAGTAATTACCATGTTAATTAGAAAATATGAGCCGTTGATTTGGTGGGATCGAGTTATTACGGTGTTGATTAACCCATTAGGAATTCTCACGTTAATACAAGAAAAAGGAAACTTTTGTGCTGCCATTTTTGTGGGACCATGTTATTGCCGTGGAGATCCAATCTCATGAATTGCAAAACGTGGAGTACAGGGACTAATATATCCAGTATCAATCAAATCCAAATTCCAATGGGCATAACCTCCATGCGCTATCTTCGTGGTAGGCATCTCCTGTCCATCACGTATTTCCTTCCTCATTAGCCTCCTTCGTTGTGAGTTTGTTTTCATCCGGGAGAAGTAAGATTGACAAGCAGATGATGACTTGCTGGTCGCCGCCACTAAGTATTACCGACCTAAGGTCTGCTGCTCGAAGGATAGTGTAACCACAGCAGCCATGGAAATTTTGTTGCGTGGACTCAGCTAGGCTTCTCTCAGATGCACAAGTCTCCTTGCTGGACTTTTTTTTAGAAGAGCAAGGATTCTTCTCCATGCTGGACTCTCTAATGATTTCCAAAGAGAAAAGGAGAACCTCCACCGCAGGTAATGGAGAAGAGCTCTCTGTATCCACTGTAGCCTTCACTTCACCGCCTTCCTAACTGACAAACCATCATCGATATTAGAGTCCCCTACTGAGACATCCATGCTGCAATCAATCTAGGAAACATACTACGATCCAGCCTCAGTCTCCTATGAACCTATTTGGTCTCAAACTTACGAATCTTAAATCCCAACGACTTCCATGTTTTGACCACTTATCCATCATCTATTGAGATGAATTTACACCTTGATGGTTGATGCAGCGGCGGAGATGTAGCACCGACTGTTTGGACTTTGCAGCGGATCGCACAAATTGTCATTGCCGCCGACGATGCTGAGCCAAAGAACCATGGAAGACTGAACGCCCAGCTTTTCATCATCTCGACACAGTTGAATTATAGCTTTTCATCATCTCGACACAGTTGAATTATTGTGTAGGTCGCCCCCGTATCCACATAGCAGGGTAGTATCTACCCCTAATTTCCTGCTCTAGATAACTTTTATACTCATATAGTTTATCTCTGACAGTAACTTGGAAGTTGGGCCAAACTGTACCGCTATCTCCACAATTTCGTAAGCTCGATTCGTGGCAGCGCATTGCGTGTGCACGTAATTTGGGCTGGACTAATCTCGGGATCTTCCACCAATTTAGCCATTAATGATTGTACGCACTGCGCAATCTAGGCAACTGGTATATCAGATGGTTGGCAATAGTTACTTCTGGTTATCACTTGTGCTATAGTTTACATTTTTAACAGGTAATGGAGAAGAGCTCGTTGATCTCCGCTGTAGCCTCGCATCACCGCCTTCCTGACCGACATATCATCATCGAGATTCAAGTCTCCTACTGACGCATCCATGCTACAATCAGTCTAGCAAACATGGTACGATCCAGCCTCTCAGTCTCCTATGAGCCTATTTTTTCCTCAAACTTACGAATCTTGAACCCCATCAACTTCCATGTTTTGACCACTTATCCCACCATCTATTAAGATGAATTTACACCACGATGGTTGATGCAGCAGGGGAGGTGTAGCACCGACTGTTTGTACTTTGCAGCGGATCACACGATTGTCACTGTGCTGCCGACAATGGCGAACCAAAGAACCATGGCAGACTAAACGCCATGTTTTTCATCATATCGACACAGTTGAATTTTGGTGTAGGTCGGCCCTGTATCCACTTAGCTGGGAAGTATCTACCCTGGATTTCTTGTTGTAGATAACGTTTATACTCATATGTAGTTTATCTCTGATGGTAACTTGGGCCAAACGGTACTGCTATCTCCACAATTCTGTAAGCACTTTTGTGGTAGTGCATTGCATGTGTACGGAATTTGTGCTGGACTAATCTTGGGATCTTCCATCAACTTTTACTACAATAGGAAAATAGTCCTTACTGATTGTACGCACTGGGTAATGTGGGCAGTTGATATATGGTATGGTTGACAACAGTTACTTCTGGGTATCCCTCCTGCTATATTTTACAGTTTTTACATAATCAACTTATTTTTGTTAGATCTGATCTGTCAAAGAAAACATAATGGGATATTTTGTTATTACCTAAAGATGATTCGGCCAGTTTTTACATATATCTTGAATTATGTTGTCATGGGCTTTGCACACGATTAAAAGATGAAAAACACACCATGCATGCATTCTTTGTACACGCATCAACTATTTATAAGAAATATTCTATTATGATAAAAAGATCAGTCATCAACTAGCTTAATCGACGGACACTTCAACTGGCAAGGTGAACAAGAGCACTAGATAAGACGAGTTGTAATAATTCAAAAGCTATTTTCACAATGCATTTCAGTGGACCATGTTATAATTAACTTTTTCTAAACCTTGAAAATATTTTCTTGGATTAGAAATGAGAATTACAATTTTTTCTCATTTTAATATAGTTGTGAAAACCAAATTTAGTACAATGAACCAGTTGTCAATTCAACCAGTTCTGAGGCATTTTTAATTTCATTTTGCAGATCAAACATAAAAGGATGCATTTTGTTTTTTCATGACTGAAAATGGTGTTTCATGAACCAATATCAATGATAATCAAGTCTCACTTTTTTATTCACCGTTTATTATTTGCATTGTGCAACAAAATAACCATATAGTATATAATTTTGTGTTGCTGTGAGAAGCCAGACTATAGGAAGTGTTACCTTCTGAATATAATTAGGTTCACCGTAGATATATGAAGTTTGTTGTTGATTTTGTTATTTCTCTGCAATCTATAATATTCCCTTTTCAAGGTTCAAACAAGATCTACACTATTCCCGAAGGTTGGTGCTGACACCCAGTAAGATCCTCCTGGAGTTGGCCTCTCTCTAGCACATCTCCTATCATGCATCCATGGATTCACATCCTAAATGACAAATTTGTGATAGGCTCACCCCATAGTGAACGAATCTCGATCTTATGGAGTAGGGTGGTAAAGAGTGATTTGTGTCCTGCTTTGCATGGTTGTTTCCTACAAAGAACAACACTAAGGCAGTATATTTTATTTTTACACTGTTAATAACAACCTAATCGTTACCAACAGTAGAGATCGATACCCTCTTGCTTGATCATGGTAAGAGGTAAAATTATCACCTAGGCTAGAAAATGGTCTTATTATGTGCTTTAGTTGAGTGAGGTTTCCTCTATGAATGCCACTAAGCTTGAGATTGAGGTTATTTGACACTGCATAGGCCCTCTGATTGGTTAGAAATGAGAAGATACATTATGGTCCAATGAAGTTAGCACAAAAGTAATTCATCAAGTTAATATTACTTAAATATGATTTGATCTATTTAGGTATGCTACTCTGCTAAAATGGGTGCCTAAGCTCTATGTTTTTCAAAAGGCAACCAAATTAACTTAATACAAATTTGGACATTCTTATATAATCTAGATTTTTTCTTATGAAAATTGTTCTTTAGAAAATGACACTATTTAGTAGAAGATCTAACAAAACATGTTCCAGAAATAAACACCTTTTAAAGAAGCCAATCTTGATAACTTCCCTTATATTACATATTGATCTCATTTTCTTCTATGCGTCACTTTTTAATTTTCTTGCAATGTTGATCGATGTATTTGTCTTAGGAATACAAGTAAAATACACCCCTTCTGAAAATTCACAATGTAACTACATGACGGGTTTGAATATTTTTATAAATTATCAATAATATCTTTTTTCTCTGTTACATTATTGCTCTCCGTGCTCTATGAACACCGGCATAATAAAAGTTCTCCGTAGATTCTCTCCCACTACAACATAGAAGATCTTTATAGATGTCCATTAATCCATTATATGGCTCACACCTTATGATTCATGCATAGTGTATTTCCATTATTAATTCTTTACTTTGTCAAGTTTATGTTGTAGGCGAAAGAATAATGTCATAGAACTTGAGGTATAAATTAATTTCAGAATCTGCATATTTTGATGCCTCTTCCGCATATATACTAAGTTCTTCAACAAGCAATGTTGCAGGAGGATGTATGAGAGTATAGCACACAAGGTGGCAAGGTGATTGGGACATTCATAATCGTCGATTTGTGACTCCTCAACATGTCTTCCACTTCACCATTTTGTGTCTGATTAACATCAATCTCTATACTTTCACTCAGTGGTTTAAAGATTGTTGCACTTTACTTTAGACATTTACATCTAACTTTTGAATGCCTAAAATATATTAGTTTTCTTTTTTACCAGCGAGAATATAGCAACCTTTTAGAACTAGCTATGTTGCTCATCAGCTAATGCTCTTACCATACCGCCAAACATGGTTTATTGGTACAAGTTGCTTATCAGTTTTGTCTCTATAATTGATCCACTCCAGCAAGAACCAGGGCTCATGTTTTTGGAATGGAATATTAATGTGTCTAATTCAAAATAGGTAGCTAATGTATAGATGGATTCTACATTGTTGAAATGGGATCTATATACGTAATTTTTGGAAAAGGTGTGAGATTATGTCCTCAACAAAAGATGGTAGATTTTCAAAATATGTTATATTACAATAGTATGTCATACGTAAATGTAGCCAGGTCATAGAACTTTGGCCAATTATCTCCCTTCTCTTAAAGATGGTCAATGATACAGTTCACTTCTTACCTGGAAAAGGAACTGATTGGAGGAATGTATTGTCCTACCTTTTTAGTTCTTGCGTATTTTTCACTTGCAACATATATAAATATTATTTGCTTTCTAACTATTTATGTGAATATGAAAATAAAATTATCTAGCCCGTGCAAGTGCATGGGTTGACGACTAGTACTACTAATTTGTTGAAATGGCACTTATGACGAGACAGTTTTAACTTGGTCGAGTGATATGCGTTGCATCTTTCATATGGTGTCTAGCTTTCATTGCTTCTAATTTGTTGAAATGCCTTCTCCTTAGTTTACACATCATAAGCTGTGAATATGCAATGCTGTGAATATGCAATGGCACTAATGAAGAGAGACCTCTAACATGGTAGTGTGATGTTGTTTGCATCTTGCATATGATTTATTTCTTGTACTGCTTCACATTTGATTAAACGTCATTTATGATGAGACACTGTTAACTTGGCAGAGCGATATTTGTAGCATCTTTCATATGGTGTCTACCTTCCATTGCATTGCTTCTAATTTGGTGAAATGTCTTCTTAGTTTACACATCATAGTTCTGGTTATCTCTTCCGTCCTGTTTTTCATACATATTACATCCTCCTATCATGTGGTTGTCTAACATCAAAGTTCAGTTTGTCTGCATCACGCATCAATTTGTTCTGAAGAACTAAATTGTTATTCATTTTTCTTGTCAGGTTGACTTAACATGGCACAGAGAACGAGAAAGAAACACAGAATGGCAGGGAATGAGAAGTGGATGAATCCTGTAGATTCTGCTGGTACTGATGGTGCAATAGAAGGTCAAAGTCCAGCGGAAAATTCTACAAACACGGCATCCGATGCTACACGAGTTGCAAAAAAAGCCAAACAGAAACAAATAGCTGCCACCAAACAAGTAGAGACAGCCCTAGTTCTTACAACACCTACCATAGTACTACCAGCTACACGACTTACTCATGCGTCAACTGAGCTAGCAGCACGTTCCCAAGCTCCCTTGCCACCTGACACTACTTCCCAAGCACTCTTGACACAAAACGAGTTGGCAATATCGGATGAACCTTGTGAGCTTCAACAGCAAGAAGGTAGTTGCTGGAGTCAAGTTACAATTGCATGCTTCTTTATATGTAGTCTCACAGTTTGATGTACACTAACACTTCCTATGTTCGTTGTTGGACTAGCACCTAGGCGCAAGAGGAAACAAACATCAGGGATAATGCTCGATAGGTTAACTAAATCTAGAGGAGGAAGAATGGAGATCCATTTTGAGGCGGGTTTAAAAAGGCCACATGATGCTACAGAGTCAGCCAAGTCAGTATCAGAGGCAGCGGTTGCCGTTACGTGTCATGTATGTATCCTCCCAAGATGGATTCAGTATAGGAATGAAAAAGACGAAACCCAGTTCAACACCTTCCTCGACCATTTATCTGTAAGTATGGTTATGTATGGAAACTAGTAATATCATCTTTCACTGTCCCATACTTTCTAGGTTGCTGATAATGAGACTTACATAATTTTCAACAGATGAGGTTCAAGTTGGATAGCCAAGATGATGCAACCAGACAAGCTTGCACCCATATTTTCAAGTCTGCTCTGCGACAGTATCGGTATAACTTGAGGAAAACTCTCTTTGAAGGCAATGCTAACAGTGAACTTTCCCAAACATCTCCAGTGGAAAATATATCGGATGAAGACTGGAGGGGCCTTGTTAAACACTGGTCTGATCCGAAGTATCAGGTACATTATATATATGTGATCAGATCACATGTTGAAGTCCTATTTACGCATGTGCCACACAAATCTATCTTCTTGTAGGTGAACTATTCAAAGAACAAGGCCAACCATACGAAAATGAAATTCCAACAGACGACGGGATCTCGTAGCTATATTGCACACTGCGAGGCTCTTGTAATTAGCTGTTGTTTCACTCTTTTCGTTGTACCATATTATCAGATCTATATTTACTTGTTCGAAATGCAGAGGAAAGCCCACAAGGACCAAAAAGTACCTGAACCAAATGCTGTGGAAATCTTCAAGGACTGTCACACCAGCAAGAAGAAGGGCATGACTACACCAGTCAAAGCCGTTGTTGTAAGTCCTTAATCCTCATGCCTTTTAACTACTACTTGCTCTGACTTGTGCCTTGAACTGCATGGTTTGCAGCCAATGTCTATTACTCTTTTCAATTTTATACACAATTGTCTTAGCGTATCATTGCACCTTACAAGGTTTAAAAGAGAGGAGTGATGTTCCTTTGATCTTGACCCGTAATCTAGTTCCGTGCTGGACTTGCCCACACAACGTAACAATTGCCTGTTTGTCTGTTCTCAGTTGTTTTGTGATATGAATGATGGCATACTATGTTTACCGTATTATAAACTTCATCTCTTTATCCTTAGCCCTCAATACAATGTGAAGAAATAGACAATACATTAGAGATGGTACATGGTCATATGTTTGGAACCTGGTTTTATTATGTACTTTGCAATAAAATACAATTAATATTTTACATGGGTTCACCAGAATAAGTTCTGTATATAGACCAAAGCTATTTTGTTTGGTTTTGCTACCTCCTTAATATCTTCTGTTCTGGTACTACTAATGTAAAACCTCAACTTTTCAGTGAGCTATGAAAAAAATGGTGGAACCGCCACCTTCTGAAGGTGGCGAGGCAACTATAACCACAATGTCAGCTCTTGCTGTAGTGGGTCAGTACCTGTCCACTAACAGTGCCAAAAGCACGTTCCTGCGTAATACTGGGTTGGTTGTTAAGGCAATATCGTCCAAACTACCTCATGATCAAGATATGCAAGCTCAAAGCAATGTTGTATCTGCACTCCAGACACAAGTCCATTCCCTAAAAGAGACCCTTTGTGAAACGAGAAACATTGCTCAATGTCGTCAAGATATGCATGGTTTTGAAACCAGACTATCATACATTTGCTATGTTGTTCAGGAGCCTAGGGGAAATGAAGGCGAGGGTATGGTGCATTTATCTGCTAGACTATTAAGTTTTATGCCAACCTTCCTTATGTTATATAGTTGTAATTTGTTTTGGTGCGATACAAAATTTATTCTTAACGTGCAGCCACCGGCTGAAGAAAACAGCAAGCCATTTTTGTATAGTGTAGGGTGTTCCCTATATTTGCACTAGTGGCGATCTTTGATGTCGAGTGGATGTAATCTGTGCAATCGCCTTAATAGCCTAGCGTTAGTTTCGGCCTTATTTATGTCCTAGTCTTCTTTTTGTCCCTGGTTTGCTAGTGGCCGCAACTACCATGGGCCATATACGGGCCATAGGATCCATGGGTCTCCTACGGGCCGTCGATAAATGGGCATGTAATCGGTGGGCCTCGGGCCGTCGGATAAATGGGACTACATGGGCCGTAATCGGGCGTAATTGGTATCGGCCCAGCACGGTAACAGGCTGTTAACAGGCCGTAGGACAGCAAAGGCTTAATTCTATCACAGACATAACGGGTCGTTAATGGGCCAGAATATAGGACGGGCTGGAAACAGTGCAACGGGTTAACAGGCCAGAAACGGGGCGACTCTTGCCATGGGCCGAATTTGGCCCATTAGGGTAACAGGCCAGTAACGGGCTGACTCTTGCCATTGGCCGAATTTGGCCCATTAGGGGAACAGGCCAGTAACGGGCCGACTCTTGCCATGGGCCGAATTTGGCCCATTAGGGGAACAAGCCAGTAACGGGTCGGAAGTAATCGAGGGCCGAAAAGGAGCCCAAGAACGTATGGGCCGTCAATAGGACGAAAGCTAACACGGGCTAGAAACGGCCCATGTAAATCATGGGCCGTTAACGGGTATAAAGAAAATTACTGTTCATTATGGGCTAGAGTCACCGTGGGCTTGTAAAGGGCCAAAAGATATGAAGGCCTCATATGGGCCAAAAGACGTCGTGGGCCATACATGGGCCGAAAGTGAAATGGGCTGGTGTTATATTCGACGGCCCACATGACGTTGTTGGGTCGATTTCCTTTAGGGCCTAACGGGCCGTGAATTAACGGGCCGTAAAATGGGCTATTTGCGAAGAGACCGTTAACAGGCTTTTCATGGGTCAGCCCGTTACCTTTTGACCAACTCAAACGGGCCGGCTTTGTAAGCTAAATGGGCCAGTGGTGGGCCGTGGCACGTGTCGACATATCATAGGCGCCTATCTGACCCACTGACGAGCTGACACGTGTTTCGTCCGGCCAATAAGAATTTTACACGTGGAAATTTCCCATTAGTCGGGGTTGTTAATGGGTTATCGGATCCAAAACCCGACCCGATAGCTTAACAGCGTTCCGTTACGATGGATGCCACGTGTCGGTCACCCTTGACGAAAGCACTTCTGTGACGCGCGATTTATCGTCATGGAAGTGGACACTTCCGTGATGATAATTTTGGTAATGTCATGGAACACTTCTACGACAGCACAAGTATGACTATCTTGATTCTGTCATAAAATTGTCATGGATGTACATGCATGACAAAAAACGCGACCTACTGTGACAAACATGTATCATCACGGAAGTGTATTTTTTGTAGTGTTATATTATCTGTTTTGGATGTTTAATGGGCTTTATTATACACTTTTATATTATTTTTGGGACTAGCCTACTAACCAAAGGCCCAGTGCAAATTGCTGTTTTTTTGCCCATTCCAGTGTTTCGCAGAAAAGGAATATTAAACGGAATCCAAACGGAATGAAACCTTCGAAAGAGTGGTTTTTGGAACAAACGCAATCCAGGAGACTTGGAGTGGACATCAAGGAAGCATCGAGGAGGCCACGAGGCAGGGAGGCGCACCCGGGGGGGCAGGCGCGCCCCTACCCTCGTGGGCCCCTCATGGCTCCCCTGACCGACTTCTTTCGCCTATATATATACTCATATACCCCGAAAACATCCGAGAGCACCACGAAACCCTATTTCCACCACCGCAACCTTCTTTACTTTCAATCTATATCATAAAAATACCAAAAATATTTATATTATTATCTCTATTAGATCTCACTTTTGCAAGTGGCCGTGAAGGGATTGACAACCCCTTTATCGTGTTGGTTGCAAGGTTCTTATTTGTTTGTGTAGGTGCGAGGCGGCTTGCGTGTAGTCTCCTACTGGATTGATACCTTGGCTCTCAAAAACTGAGGGAAATACTTACGCTACTTTGCTGCATCACCCTTTCCTCTTCAAGGGAAAACCAACGCAGTGCTCAAGAGGTAGCAGACCCACCAATGCTGCCCACCCAAGGTTGTAGTAGCAACTGCGGACACATGGTGGTCGCCAACCATAGGGTTGGAGAGGGAGATCTGGCAGCTTTGCCAGGCAAGAATGATGCCGCCCCGGGTATCGATCGCCGGGAGGAAGTAGAATCCATTGAAAGAGCCACCAAGAGTCTCGAGGATGAGAGCCGACGAAACCATCTA